>NC_092740.1:5817513-5885013 GCF_047496795.1 Chiloscyllium punctatum
AAACATCGATTCTCCTACTCTTTGGATGCTGCCTGACCTGTTGTGCTTTTCCAGCACCACTCTAACCTTGACTCCGATCTCCAGCATCTGCAGTACCCACTTGTGCCAAGGAAGCCACTCAGCTGAAGGCCAGTGATGGTTACCCAACAAATGCAGGATTAGAGTGGTGCTGGAAAAGCACAGCAGTTCAGGCAGCATCCGAGGAGCAGGAAAATCGACGTTCCGGGCAAAAGCCCTTCATCAGGAATACAGGGCAGGCACTGAGGAAGCAAATGTGGCTGTGGTAGCGAGTCTGTTTCAGGACATGGTTGAAGAGCTTCAGGGCAGAGGAAATGACCTGGGAGTTGCAGTGGGAGAGGGACTCCCTGAGATTCTTGTAGAGAGAGGAGGAAAACTTCTTCAAGGCAGGCATCCTTGCAAGAGGATTCACAGTAGGGCTAAAATCAACGAGGTAAAAACAATGACTGCAGATTATCGGAAGCTAGATTCTAGATTAGGGTGGTGCTGGAAAAGCACAGCAGGTCAGGCAGCATCTGAGGAGCAGGAAAATCGACGTTTCGGGCAAAAGCCTTTCATCAGGAATCCAGCTGGCCCAGCCAGTGACATCCATATTCCTGAACAAATGTGCAAAAAGACCTTCCCTTATGTTGATTGCAGGGTTCTGCCCTCCACTAAGAAAAGGACCATAATCTTTCCCTCTTGCACCCATCAGGACCAATTTGCAAGAAAACCAACTTTTGAAAGGAAACACACTTTTACGCTGGATGAGTAAGAGGATGCAGGTAATCCAGGCACTGCATCTGTTTTGAATCACTCAAATAATTAGCGGGCAGCGACTCCGTGGGGAACTGGAGAATGAGCTGTGTGGTTATCAGTGCAAAACGTGAAGCTTCATCACTTTTTCAGCAACAACGGCCAATGAGAACAATCTTTAACAATTGATCTCTTACTGACCCGAGCTGCAGTAGTCCATCTGTGGGACCAGCTCCAGAATATCTGACAGGTCTGAGTTAACTGAACCCACTTAATAACCTGACTGTTGTCCCGATCACCTTTAGTTGCAGGAATGGAACTAATTACCTTCGGAATTTGTCAATCTGCCAGAACCACGGGCTTTTTGTGAGGAGGCTTGTCCACAGAGATTGGGACCAGCCGACATGAGGTCAAGCGTCTCGCACTCTCATAAACTTTGATCATGAGCAGCTGGGGCTTCGGATTGGAACAATATGTCCCCTTGGAAGAGCAGCCACAGAGAGGTTTTTTTTTTCACTTAGTGAGGAACGTTGTGCCAATGATTCAGGCAGCCACTGATCACTCAATTCCTCTTCTTGAGCTTGTACAATACCGACAACGGAATCCCGCAAAACTCTCAGCCATTTCTCACTTGGCTTGGGAACGAATCAAAGGTCCCAATAAAACTGCCGTTCTGAAATCAATTCCACCAAGTTACCAGAAAGCAGAAACGCGACTCGATACATCATCTTCCCACAGGCCTCCAGTTCAATCATTTTGGTTTGTATGCTTTCTGACCCCAGGAGTTAAATCATAAGGTGCACAGTCAGGAGAGAGAGGCTGCTCCAACCTGGAGAAAGGTGAACCACTGCAGATGCTGGAAACCTGAAACAATGACTGAGTGGCCATTTCCCCCCCTCGCTTCAGCGCGATGCCACCACCAAACACATTCCCCTCCCCTCCACTGTCAGCATTCCACAAGGACCATTCCCTACAGGACACCCATCCATCACTCCTAACACTTCCTCACTACTCCATGGCACCTTCCCATGTAACTGTAGAGGGTATAACCGCTGCCCGTTCTCCTCCTCCGTCCTCCCTGTCCCAGGCCCCAGTCCCACCTTCCAGGTGAAGCAGTGTTTTACCTGGGCTTCTTACAATCGAAGTGCCTGTGTTCACAGCTCCTGATGCAGCCTCCTTTCCAATGGGGAGACCCAGCACTGGCTGGGAGACCACTTTGTGGACACCCTTCCGCCCTGTCTGTAAGAACGAGCCCACCCTTCCAGTTACTCATCACTCCAACCAACCACCTTACTCTCATGTGAACCTTCCTGCCCTGGGCTCACTGCAGTGTTCCAATACATTCCACAACCTCACAAACTGACCACTCTATTCCTGTTCTGCAATTTTCTCACATCCTCCGCCCACCCCACCATCTGTGTTTGTATTGTGTTTTGTTGACAGTGCACTGAGCAGAGAGGGCCCCCTCATTCCTGTCCACATTTACACATGTTTTACACCTCTTCCTTCTCTTTCTCCACTATTAGCACTTTCTTTCCCATTTTCCACTGGGGCTCCACATCGTCAGCTTGCTTCCTCCTTCCCTTTGTACATCCAAAGGATCAGAAAGAGCCCGATTTTCCAACATCTTTCAGTCCTGAAGAAGGGTCACTAGATTTGAAATATTAACTCTATTTCTCTCTCCCCAGACTTGCTGGATTTCTCCAGCCCTCTCTGTGTTTGGTTCAGATTTCCAGCTCTCTGACTGGTTTTATTTTCATTGTGTGACATGTCATCCTGTGTTTACCTGTGTCAGTTCAGGAGAAATGGAAGCCAAGATGTTCACATAAGTCAATTTCTCATCTCTGGGTTGGGCCAGAGGGATCTCAATGTCAAATTTACACACAGATACATGAAGGAAGGCAATTTCACAAAGTGCAGCACTCCCTCAGTACAGATCCTCCAACAGTGCCCACTCCCTCAGCACTGACCCTCCGACAGTACAGCACTCCCTCAGCACTGACCCTCTGACAGTGTGGCACTCCCTCAGCACTGACCCCCTGACAGTGCGGCACTCCCTCAGCACTGACCCTCTGACAGTGCAGCACTCCCTCAATACTGACCCTCAGACAGTGCAGCACTCCCTCAGCACTGACCCTCTGACAGTGCGGCACTCCCTCAGCACTGACCCTCTGACAGTGCGGCACTCCCTCAGCACTGACCCTCCGACAGTGCAGCACTCCCTCAGCACTGACCCTCTTACAGTGCAGCACTCCCTCAGCACTGACCCTCTGACAGTGCGGCACTCCCTCAGCACTGACCCTCTGACAGTGCAGCACTCCCTCAGCACTGACCCTCTGACAGTGCGGCACTCCCTCAGCACTGACCCCCTGACAGTGTAGCACTACCTCAGTACTGACCCTCCAACAGTGCAACACTCCCTCAGCACTGACCCTCTGACAGTGCGGCACTCCCTCAGCACTGACCCTCTGACAGTGCGGCACTCCCTCAGCACTGACCCCCTGACAGTGTAGCACTACCTCAGTACTGACCCTCTGACAGTGCGGCACTCCCTCAGCACTGACCCTCTGACAGTGCGGCACTCCCTCAGTACTGACCCTCCGACAGTGCAGCACTCCCTCAGTACTGACCCTCTGACAGTGCAGCACTCCCTCAGCACTGACCTTCAAATTGCACATGAAGTGTAATCTTGCTTTGAATAGAGTTAACTGAAGTTACCTTCCCATGTGTATATCGATTAATCCAGTGTCATCTCTCAGTAGCAGGTTGAGAACAGCCTTCTTCCGAGCTTGCTGCTGAACGTACTGTTTGGTGGAATACACTCGTTAGCTCATCTTCCCGACTCCCTTACAACTGCTTAACAACTGCTTTTGTGAACTCTCAACATCCCCCTCTGAGCTTCAAGCCTCCAGCGTCTCCATGGCAACAATGCTACACTGCTCCCTCCTTGAAGCCCGAGTGATGGCCATCGTTAAACCTGCTCCTATTCCCTCCTGCAGTGATGCACGTTCTCCAATGTACTGTTGTCTCCCACCTGTACACACAGTGAGTTGCCTCACTTTGCAATTATTGCCCCTCTGCATTCCAGCATAAGACCATCAGACGTAGGAGCAGAAATCAGGCCATTCAGCCCATCGAGTCTGCTCCGCCCTTCAATCATGGCTGATAAGTTTCTCAACCCCATTGTCCCTCTTTCCCCAGTAACCCTTGACCCCCTTAATACTCAAGGTCTTACCTATAGCTGTCCTAAACATACCCAATGACCTGGGTCTCCACAGCCTTGTGTGACAGTGAATTCTATCCATTCCCCACTCTCTGGGTGAAGACGTTTCTCCTTACCTCCATTCTAAAGGGTCTTCCCTTTACTCAAAGGCTGTGCCCTCGGGTCCTAGTGTCTCCTATCAGTGGAGACATCTTCCCACTCTGTCCAGGCTATTCTGAATTCTGTAAGTTTCCATCAGACCCTCCCTCATCCTTCTAAATGCCATAGAGTATAGGTCGTGTATAGGTCCCCAAACCTTCCTCATATGTTAAGCTTTTCATTTCTGGGAACACTTTCATGTAGCGTGCTGCCCACAATCCCCCAGGCTCACTTCCCCAATGTCTGTACCTCAGCCATGACCCCAAGAACGTGCAACCCCTCCCTTCCCTGCTCCCCACTGAGATTCTCACCTCGGGACGGAATCTTCCTCTGCCGCTCAACAATGTCAGTATTTCAGAAAATATAACAAGGTGGTTGGCAGAAGTGAGATTCTCAACACAACGCAAAAGGACTCTGGGGTGTGGAGCTGTCTGGAGATGAACAGAATCCCATTCCTGCTCCACCATTTGATCAGATCTGATGGGATTGGTTTGTTTGGTCAGGTGTGTCTCACGGATCACCCCTTCAGCCTATGAGTCTATGAACTCAGTGTCTGCTCTGACCACTCCCTCATTCTGCCCATCCCCAATTGCCTTTCCCCTCCCTGCCCCTCCTCACCAGCCCCTTATCAAGAATCAACCGATCTTCAGTTGACCAATAATCACAGCCTCTGCTCCTAACCCTAACCCTAACCCTGCCAAAGACCCAGCACCCTCTGAGAGAGAAAGAGTTCTCCTCATCCCTGTAGGCTGCTTTTAAAACATAGACCCCCCCCTCCATCAGAGGATACCCCCTATCTCAATCTAACACTCAATCCTCCTCAGGATCTTACAGTTCCAATCAAAACTCCCTCTGATTTGCTTCTAGTGTCTCAGTCTGGGACCAGAACCCATACAGAGAGCTGAGATGACAGCTGTAGATCTCAAAATGTTTAGCTCTGGATAAAAGGCAACGTTGAGCAAGAGTCTGTAACTTGTATGTGAGCTGCCGTTACTTATTCTGTATCAGTAAATGAACCCCTGTATAATCTTTGGTCTCAGTGGCACACAGCAGCCACCATCCCCTTTGTGTACTGAAGGCTTCTGTGCCTTTGCATAGATTCAATGGGAGCAGCATTTGTCCTTTTAGTAAGGGCAATAAATTCTGGCCAGCCAACGATGTCCCGCAAAATGAATTTTAAATCATTCATGAGAGGTGGGTGTCGCTGGGTGGACCCAGCATTTATTGCCCGTCCTTAGTTGCCCCTTGAGAAGGTGGGGGTGAGCTGCCTTCTTGACCCTTCTTTCCTGGAGGGAATTCCAGGATTCTGACCCCGGGACACTGAAGGAACGGTGATATATTTCCAAGTCAGGATGGTGAGGGGCTTGGAGGGGCACTTGCAGGGGGTGGTGTTCCCATGTACCTGCTGCCCTTGTCCTTCTAGATGGAAGTGATGGTGGGTTTGGAAGGTGCTGTCTGAGGATCTTTGGTGAATATCTGCAGCACATCTTGTAGAGAGTACACACTGCTGCTACTGAGCGTCGGTGGGGGAGGGAGGGGATGTTTGTGGGTGTGGTGTCAGTCAAGCGGCTGCTTTCTCCTGGATGGTGTCAAGCTTCTTAAGTGTTGTTGAAGCTGCCCCCATCCAGGGGCAAGTGGGGAGTATTCCATCACACTGCTGACTTGTGCCTTGTAGATGGTGGGACAGGCCTTGGGGAGTCAGGGGGGGAGTTACTCGCTGCAGTATTCCCAGTCTCTAACCAGTTCTTGAAGCCGCTGTGTTTCTGTGGCTAGTCCAGTTCAGTTTCTGGTCAATGATGTTTATAGTGGAGGGTTTCATGATAGTAACACATTGAATGCCAAGGAGCGATGGTTAGATTGCTTCTTATTGATGATGATCATAGCATAGCACATGAGTGATGCAGATATTCCTTGCCATGTGTCAGCCATGTTAAAGAGAGAGCTAAGAGCAGCAAGGAGGGGACATGAAAAGTCCTTGGTTGGTAGGATTAGGGAAAACCCAAAGGCTTTCTATAGGTATGTCAGGAATAAAAGAATGACTAGGGTAGGAATAGGTCCAGTCAAGGATAGTAGTGGGACGTTGCGTGTGGAGGCTGAAGAGATTGGGGAGACACTGAATGAATACTTTTTGTCAGTATTCACTCAGGAACAGGACATTGTTGCCGATGTGAATATTGAGTCACAATTAATTAGAATGGACGGCTTTGAGGTATGTAGGGAAGAGGTGTTGGAAATTCTGGAAAGGGTGAAAATAGATAAGTCCCCTGGGCCTGATGGAATTTTCCTAGGATTCTTTGGGAAGCAAGGGAGGAGATTGCAGAGCCATTGGCCTTGATTTTTATGTCCTCGTTGTCTACAGGAATAGTGCCAGAAGACTGGAGGAGAGCAAATGTGGTTCCCTTGTTCAAGAAGGGGAGTAGGGATAACCCTAGTAACTATAGGCCAGTGAGTCTCACTTCTGTTGTGGGCAAAGTCTTAGAGAGAATTGTAAGGGATAGGATTTATGAACATCTGGATAGGAATAATGTGATCAAGGATAGTCAGCATGGTTTTGTGAAGGGCAGATCGTGCCTCACAAATCTTATTGAATTCTTTGAGAAGGTGACTAAGGAGGTGGATGAGGGTAAAGCGGTAGATGTGGTGTATATGGATTTTAGTAAGGCGTTTGATAAGGTTCCCCATGGTAGGCTACTGCAAAAAATACGGAGGTATGGCATTGAGGGTGAGTTGGAGGTTTGGATTAGGAATTGGCTGGCTGGAAGAAGACAGAGGGTAGTAGTTGATGGTAAAGGTTCATCTTGGAGTGCCGTTACTAGCGGTGTTCCGCAAGGATCTGTTTTGGGACCATTGCTGTTTGTCATTTTTATAAATGACCTGGAGGAGGGGCTCGAAGGTTGTGTGAGCAAGTTTGCAGATGATACGAAAGTCGGTGGAGTTGTTGACAATGAGGAAGGATGTGGCAGGTTACAGTGGGATATAGATAAGCTGCAGAGCTGGGCAGAAAGGTGGCAAATGGAGTTCAATGTGGGTAAGTGTGAAGTCATTCACTTTGGTAAGAGTAACAAGAAGATGGGGTACTGGGCTAATGGTCGGATACTTGGTAGTGTGGATGAGCAGAGGGATCTTGGTGTCCATGTACACAGATCTCTGAAAGTTTCCACCCAGATAAATAGTGCGGTGAAGAAGGCATATGGCGTACTGGCTTTTATTGGTAGAGGAATTGAGGTCATGAGGTCCTGAGGTCATGTTGCAGTTGTATAAGACTCTGGTGCGGCCGCATCTGGAATATTGTGTGCAGTTTTGCTCGCCATACTATAGGAAGGATGTGGAGGCACTGGAACGAGTGCAGAAGAGGTTTACCAGGATGTTGCCTGGTATGGTAGGAAGATCGTATGAGGAAAGGCTGAGGCACTTGGGGCTGTTTTCATTGGAGAAAAGAAGGTTTAGGGTGACTTGATAGAGGTGTACAAGATGATCAGGGGTTTAGATAGGGTTGACCATGAGAACCTTTTTCCACGTATGGAGTCAGCTATTACGAGGGGGCATAGCTTTAAATTAAGGGGTGGTAGGTATAGGACAGATGTTAGGGGTAGATTCTTTACTCAGCGAGTCGTGAGTTCATGGAATGCCCTGCCAGTAGCAGTGGTGGACTCTCCCTCTTTATGGGCATTTAAACGGGCATTGGATAGGTATATGGAGGATAGTGGGCTAGTGAAGGTTAGGTGGGCTTGGATCGGCACAACATCGAGGGCCAAAGGGCCTGTACTGCGCTGTATTTTTCTATGATCTATGTTCTATGTTCTAGCCCAAGCCTAGCTTTTGTTGCATTTGTACAAGGACTACCTCAGTGTCTGAGGAGTCATGAATGGTGCTGAACATTGTGCAATCATTAGCAAGTATGTTGAAACCTTATTGTAATAGAGAGAAGGAACTGGAGAAACAAGTGTTAGTTATTGTCTACAGAATGAGGAATCAAATTCAGATGATATGGATTTTGATGTATGAGGAAGTCCTCGAAGAGTGGGATAGGTGAGTGAACTGTCTGTCTCAGGAGCAAAGAACCCAGGTGAAAGGTGAAAGGTTAGTTGCAGCAGTACAAGGACATATGCAGGAATTAAATGGGGAGAACTCATCCTATTGTGCATGAGGTGGAAGTAGGAAATGCTGTTCCAATAAACCAACACTCCTACAGGCTTAATCCTCTCAAAGCCACACAGGTCCAGAAGGAATTGGATACAATGCTCAATGAAGATATAATCAAAGCTATCAGAGGTAGGTTCTTTATGCAGAGAGTTGTGAATGTATGGAATGCGTTGCCAGCGGTGTTGGTGGAAGCAGAGTCATTGGGGACATTTAAGTGACTGCTGGACATGCACATGGATGGCAGTGAGTTGAGGGGTGCGTAGGTTCGGTTATTTTATTTTAGATTAGGATTACTCCTTGGCACAACATCATGGGCCGAAGGGCCTGTACAGTGCTGTACTTTTCTATGCTCTATGTTCTATGAACAGAGTCAGAGTGAGTGGAGTTTGCCAATCGTGGTAGTTCCCAAATCTGACAGGATTCAATGATTTTGTGTGGACTATCGGAAGGTCAACACTGTAACAAACTCAGACTCCTATGCAATACCAAGATTGGAAGATGGTGTAGAGAAGGTTGGCCAAGACACTGACATCACGAAGTTGGACTGACTGCATGGTTACTGGCAGGTTCCTTTATCAGAGAAAGTGAAAGATGTTTCTGCGTTTGTAACCCCAATGGGCTATATCAATTCAAAGAGATACCCTTTGGAATGAAGAATGCACCAGCCACATTGCAAACGCTCATGAACAGAGTCGTGGCTGGGTTAACAAACTGCGCTGTCTATCTGGATGATGTAGTGATCTTTAGTAAGTCCTGGAAAGATCACATGGTACAGTTGGCAGAGCTCTTTGAACGACTACGAGAAGCAAAACTGGTTGTAAACTTAAAGGAAACAGAATTTTCAAAAGCAGAGGTGACATTTCTAGGACACAGCATCGGTCATGTAAGGTTGACCCCACGGAACGCAAAGACGAAGGCCATCGAGAACTTTCCACAACCAACCTCGAAGAAAGAGGTGCTTCAATTTTTGGGACCAAACGGATTCTAGCAGAAGTTTGTTTCAAACCTCAGCAGCACGTGTCACCGTTAACAGATTTACTGAGGACGAACACAAAATGTCAATGGACAGAACAATGCCAGGAGGCGTTTGACAATTTAAAAGCAGTATTAACCACCACACCAGTTTTAGCTACACCAATCTTTGGAAACCCTTCAAAGTTGCAATCGATGCTCGTGACATAGGAGTTGGAGCTGTACTACTACAGGAAGATAAGGATGGGATTGAACTGCCAGTTGGCCACTTTTCAAAGAAACTCTACACCCACCAGAGAAAATACTCTCCCATCGAAAATGAATTATTAAGTTTGGTACTGGCTTTACAACATTTTTATATTTATGTGACAAACAATATGTCAGAGACCATTGTGTACACGGATCACAATCCTCTTACATTCTTGGAAAGATTTAAAGACAACAATGTGAGAGTATTTTGTTGGAGTCTTATGTTCCAGACTGTTAATTTACAAATTGTACAGGTCGTAAAAACATGATAGCAGATGTGTTATTGCAGATTTAATGGATAAAGTATAGTTAAGGTTGTTATAGATGTGTTATAGAAATTAATATGAACTTAGATAATGTCCTATGTATTTCATGGTAATGAGATTAAGAATTAGAAAAACATGAAGCCATCCTTTCATTATGATTGGTAAATCATAATGAAAAAAATGAGTGTTCATTTTTTCTTAAGTGGGGGGGGGGGTTTATGAAGTTGAAGGCATGCATTGTACCTTTAAGAGAGAGGGAATGCTGTTCTGAACTGGGAATTTACCTAACACATCCCCAATTCTGACCTTATGATGGAGGGAAGGTCATTGATGAAGCAGCTGAAGATGGTTGGGCCCAGGACACTAGGAGAAAGTGAGGACTGCAGATGTTGGAGATCAGAGCTGAAAATGTGTTGCTGGAAAAGCGCAGCAGGTCAGGCAGCATCCAAGGAACAGGAGAATAGACGTTTTCTGAAGAAGGGCTTATGCCTGAAACGTCGATTCTCCTGCTCCTTGGATGCTGCCTGACCTGCTGCGCTTTTCCAGCAACACATTTTCAGCCGAGGACACTACCCTGAGGAACTACTTTTTGTCATTTATATAAATGATTTGGATGAGAGCATAAGAGGTACAGTTAGTAAGTTTGCAGATGACACCAAAATTGGAGGTGTAGTGGACAGGGAAGAGGGTTACCTCAGATTACAACAGGATCTGGACCAGATGGGCCAATGGGCTGAGAAGTGGCAGATGGAGTTTAATTCAGATAAATGCGAGGTGCTGCATTTTGGGAAAGCAAATCTTAGCAGGACTTATACACTAAATGGTAAGGTCCTAGGGAGTGTTGCTGAACAAAGAGACCTTGGAGTGCAGGTTCATAGCTCCTTGAAAGTGGAGTCACAGGTAGATAGGATAGTGAAGAAGGTGTTTGGTATACTTTCCTTTATTGGTCAGAGTATGGAGTACAGGAGTTGGGAGGTCATGTTGCGGCTGTACAGGACATTGGTTAGGCCACTGTTGGAATATTGCGTCCAATTCTGGTCTCCTTCCTATCGGAAAGATGTTGTGAAACTTGAAAGGGTTCAGAAAAGATTTACGAGGATGTTGCCAGGGTTGGAGGATCTGAGCTACAGGGAGAGGCTGAACAGGCTGGGGCTGTTTTCCCTGGAGCGTCGGAGGCTGAGGGGTGACCTTATAGAGATTTACAAAATTATGAGGGGCATTGGATAGGGTAAATAGACAAAGTCTTTTCCCTGGATTGGGGGAGTCCAGAACTAGAGGGCATAGGTTTTGGGTGAGAGGGGAAAGATATAAAAGAGACCTAAGGGGCAACGTTTTCACGCAGAGGGTGGTACGTGTATGGAATGAGCTGCCAGAGGATGTGGTGGAGGCTGGTACAATTGCAACATTTAAGAGACATTTGGATGGGTATATGAATAGGAAGGGTTTGGAGGGATATGGGCCGGGTGCTGGCAGGAGGGACTAGATTGAGTTGGGATATCTGGCCGGCATTGATGGGTTGGACCGAAGGGTCTGTTTCCGTGCTGTACATCTCTATGAATCTATGACTCCTGGAGCTGAGATGACTGACCCTCCAACAACCACAATTACCTTCCTATATGTAAGGAATGACTCCAATCCTTTGTGTATTTTTACAGCCTCCTCCTCCACTGAGTTGTTTAATTGTCCACCACCATTCACCACTGGATGAGGCAGGACTGTGGAGCTTAGATTTGACCCATTGGTTGTGGGATTACTTGGTTCTGCCTATTATTTGCTGCTTATGCTGTTTAGTGGCTTCACCAACCTGACACCACATCTTCAGGTCTGCCCGGTGCTGCTCCTGGAATGCCCTCCTGCCCTCTCCACTGAACCAGGGTTGATCCCCTGGCTTGATGGTAATGACTGAGTGGGGGATACGCTGAGCCGTGAGGTTACAGATTGTGCTGGAGTGCGGTACTGCTGCTGTAGATGGCCCACAGTGCCTCAGGGATGCCCAGCCTTGAGTTACTGGATCTGTTTGAAGTCTGTCCCATTTAGCATGGTGACAGTGCCACACAGCATGGTGGGGGATATTCTCAATGTGAAGGTGGGACTTTGTCTCCACAAGGACTGTGCGGTGGTCACTCTGACCGATACTGTCATGGACAGATACATCTGCAGCTGGCAGTTTGGTGAGGATGGGATCAGGTATGTTTTCCCCTCTTGTTGGCTCCCTCACCACCTGCCCCAGACCCTCTTGTTGGCTCCCTCACCACCTGCCCCAGACCCTCTTGTTGGCTCCCTCACCACCTACCCCAGACCCTCTTGTTGGCTCCCTCACCACCTACCCCAGACCCAGTCTAGCAGCTACGTCCTTTAGGACCTGACCAGCTCGATCAGTGACACTGCTATGGAGCCACACTTGGTGGTGGGCATTGCAATCCCCCACCCTGAGGATATTCTATGTCCTCCCCACCCTCAGTGCTTCCTCCAAGTGTTGTTTCAGGTTCATCAGCTGAGGGAGGATGGTCTGTGGTAATCAGCGGGAGGTTTCCTTACCCATGTTTAACCTGAAGCCAAGAGACATCAGGGGGTCCGGAGTCAACACTGGGGGCTCCCAGTGTAGCTCTCTCCTGACTGTATCCCACTGTGCCACCCCCTCTCTGCTGGGTCTGTCCTGCCTGTGGGACGGGACATACCCAGGGATGGTGATGGTGGTGTAAGAAACACAGAAGGTACATGTAGGAGTAGGCCATTCAGCCCTTCAAGCCTGCTCTGTTATTGAAAACAATCATGGCTGGTCCTCTATCTCCACACCATATTCCTGCTTCCTTCCCATGCCTCTAATACCTTTAAAATCCAATAAATGTGTTTGTCTCTTTCATGGATACATGCAGTAATGTGGCCTTGACAGCTTTCTGTGGTTGAGAATTCTGCAGGGTCCCCACCCTCTGAGTGAAGTCATGTTTCCCCATCTCCCCTGACCCCTCCCGACCCTGTTCCTCTTGGTGAATTGTGGACAGTAATCTCTCTGAGTTGAGTGTTTCCTGAGCGTGAGTTGGAAACAGGAAACCTGGACATTGAGAAAAAAATCAAGGTTCAGGACTGGTTTGTGTTTCTACTCAACTCCAACCCTCTCTCTGTCTCTCTCTCTCTATATCTCTCTCTCACTCTCTCTCTCATTCTCTCTATCTCACTCTCTCTCTCTATCTCTCTCTCTCACTCTCTCTCTATATCTCTCTCTCTCCCTCTCTCTCATTCTCTCTCTCTCACTCTCTATATTTCTCTCTCTCTTTATCTCTCTCACTCTCTCTCTCATTCTCTCTCTCACATTCTCTCTATATCTCTCTCTCTACAATCTCTCTCACTCTCTCTCCCTCTCTGTCCAGCCATAAACATGGGCAGACCTCCCACTGATTAAAAGTATGAGGATTAAGTTTGACGATGAACAGAAACAAATATTTAGAGTGATATTTATCCATCTACTTGGCAAATACTCTGAGACAGTCTGAAATATGTTGGTTCCGATTGTTGTAAGGTTAATGCAGGATGGCATTATTCCTGCTCAGGATTAGTGGTGCTGGAAGAGCACAGCAGTTCAGGCAGCATCCAACGAGCAGCGAAATCGACGTTTCGGGCAAAAGCCCTTCATCCTGATGAAGGGCTTTTGCCCGAAACGTCGATTTCGCTGCTCGTTGGATGCTGCCTGAACTGCTGTGCTCTTCCAGCACCACTAATCCAGAATCTGGTATCCAGCATCTGCAGTCATTGTTTTTACATTATTCCTGCTCACTCCATGTCAATGAAATGATGAGAGAGACTGGAGAGATAGAGAGGGAGACAGAGTAGGCCCGAACAGAACCTCCTCCATATAGCTCCAAGCAACAGAGATGGGGATTATGTGAATTTGCATTTTATTCTTTTGAATATATGGAATCCATTCTGTCCAAAAGCAGGAATACAGCTCAGGAAATTATGCGTAACTTGATTCAACATTGAAGAGATAGATGACAGAGTGAGTGAGTCAGCTCTAACAACACACATCAAAGGTGTACAATCCTTGCCTCATGTCACTCAATCATGGTCCTCCGAATTTCCCTCAATCCCAGCCTCCGTTTGATCTTCATCTGGCCAGTTAATCCAGAGGGATTTCAGGACATCAGTCCGGGGATCACAGAGTAGTTAAATCATTGAACGACGGTGAATGAGGATCACAGGTAGAGAGACACAGAGAGATGCAAACTCCAAGTTAGACATACTGCTCTAGGGAAGGTAACTGAGCAGTACCTGTGGGATGGGGATGGGGACCCACAGAGAGGTCGAGGGAAGTGAAAATGCTGGAGGTACAGAGTGTGTCAGGGTGGGGGTACAGAGTGTGTGAGGGTGAGGGAGGGGGATGGGGTACAGAGTGTGTGAGGGTGAGGGAGGGGGATGGGGTACAGAGTGTGTGAGGGTGAGGGAGGGGGATGGGGTACAGAGTGTGTGAGGGTGAGGGAGGGGGATGGGGTACAGAGTGTGTGAGGGTGAGGGAGGGGGTTGGGGTACAGAGTGTGTGAGGATGGGAGAGCGGAATAGAGTACAGTGTACGTCAGGGTGGGGGAGGGGGTGAGGTACAGAGTGTGTGAGGGGAATGGGGTAGAGAGTGTGTGAGGGTGGGAGGGTGGGGGTTGGGGTACAGAGTTTGTGAGGGTGGGGGTACAGAGTGTGTGAGGGTTGGAGAGCAGAATAGGGTACAGTGTATGTCAGAGTGGGGGAGGGGTGAGGTATAGTGCATGTGAGGGTAGGGTACAGATTGTGTGAGGGTGGGGGAGGGGGACAGTGTACAGTGTGTTTCAGGGTGGGGGAGGGGACAGGGTACAGACTGTGTGGGGGAGGGGGAGGAGGGTCAGTGTGAGGGTGTAGGGGAGGGGGAGGAGGGTCAGTGTGAGGGTGTAGGGGAGGGGGAGGAGGGTCAGTGTGAGGGTGTAGGGGAGGGGGAGGAGGGTCAGTGTGAGGGTGTGGGGGAGGGGGAGGAGGGTCAGTGTGAGGGTGTGGGGGAGGGGGAGGAGGGTCAGTGTGAGGGTGTAGGGGAGGGGGAGGAGGGTCAGTGTGAGGGTGTAGGGGAGGGGGAGGAGGGTCAGTGTGAGGGTGTGGGGGAGGGGGAGGAGGGTCAGTGTGAGGGTGTAGGGGAGGGGGAGGAGGGTCAGTGTGAGGGTGTGGGGGAGGGGGAGGAGGGTCAGTGTGAGGGTGTAGGGGAGGGGGAGGAGGGTCAGTGTGAGGGTGTGGGGGAGGGGGAGGAGGGTCAGTGTGAGGGTGTAGGGGAGGGGGAGGAGGGTCAGTGTGAGGGTGTAGGGGAGGGGGAGGAGGGTCAGTGTGAGGGTGTAGGGGAGGGGGAGGAGGGTCAGTGTGAGGGTGTAGGGGAGGGGGAGGAGGGTCAGTGTGAGGGTGTAGGGGAGGGGGAGGAGGGTCAGTGTGAGGGTGTAGGGGAGGGGGAGGAGGGTCAGTGTGAGGGTGTTGGGGAGGGGGAGGAGGGTCAGTGTGAGGGTGTAGGGGAGGGGGAGGAGGGTCAGTGTGAGGGTGTAGGGGAGGGGGAGGAGGGTCAGTGTGAGGGTGTAGGGGAGGGGGAGGAGGGTCAGTGTGAGGGTGTAGGGGAGGGGGAGGAGGGTCAGTGTGAGGGTGTAGGGGAGGGGGAGGAGGGTCAGTGTGAGGGTGTAGGGGAGGGGGAGGAGGGTCAGTGTGAGGGTGTAGGGGAGGGGGAGGAGGGTCAGTGTGAGGGTGTGGGGGAGGGGGAGGAGGGTCAGTGTGAGGGTGTAGGGGAGGGGGAGGAGGGTCAGTGTGAGGGTGTGGGGGAGGGGGAGGAGGGTCAGTGTGAGGGTGTAGGGGAGGGGGAGGAGGGTCAGTGTGAGGGTGTAGGGGAGGGGGAGGAGGGTCAGTGTGAGGGTGTTGGGGAGGGGGAGGAGGGTCAGTGTGAGGGTGTAGGGGAGGGGGAGGAGGGTCAGTGTGAGGGTGTGGGGGAGGGGGAGGAGGGTCAGTGTGAGGGTGTGGGGGAGGGGGAGGAGGGTCAGTGTGAGGGTGTAGGGGAGGGGGAGGAGGGTCAGTGTGAGGGTGTAGGGGAGGGGGAGGAGGGTCAGTGTGAGGGTGTTGGGGAGGGGGAGGAGGGTCAGTGTGAGGGTGTGGGGGAGGGGGAGGAGGGTCAGTGTGAGGGTGTAGGGGAGGGGGAGGAGGGTCAGTGTGAGGGTGTAGGGGAGGGGGAGGAGGGTCAGTGTGAGGGTGTGGGGGAGGGGGAGGAGGGTCAGTGTGAGGGTGTGGGGGAGGGGGAGGAGGGTCAGTGTGAGGGTGTAGGGGAGGGGGAGGAGGGTCAGTGTGAGGGTGTAGGGGAGGGGGAGGAGGGTCAGTGTGAGGGTGTGGGGGAGGGGGAGGAGGGTCAGTGTGAGGGTGTGGGGGAGGGGGAGGAGGGTCAGTGTGAGGGTGTGGGGGAGGGGGAGGAGGGTCAGTGTGAGGGTGTGGGGGAGGGGGAGGAGGGTCAGTGTGAGGGTGTGGGGGAGTGTCTACCTTCATGCATTTTGAGAATACCCATAGCTTCCTCCTTCACTATATTGACATTCTGTCGAGTATTCACACACTCATCCCTGACCTGACCATGTGTCATGTTTTTCTCCTTGGTGAAGACTGATGCCAAGTATTGATTAAGGATCTCTCCCACTTTCTGTGGCTCCCCCACAATTTCCCATGTTTTTTCTTGAGTGGGCTGTCTCTTTCCCTTGCTACCCTCTTTCTTGTAATATATGCATGAAAACCCTGGGATTCTCCTTGACCCTGTTTGTTTAAAACATTTCATGACCACTTTTAGCCTTCCTAATTCCGTGTTTAAGTTCCTTCCTAATTTCCCTGTGCTCCTCAAGGGCTTCGTCAGTTTGTAGCTGCCTTGACCGATCATATGCTTCCTTTTTCCTTTTGACTAAACTGACAATTTCCCATGTCATCCATGGTTCCCTTGTCAATCTCAGTCCAGATTTTATCTTTTAAAGTTAATACATGATTGTTTTAGTCTGAATTCCTAGCCTCTGACCTGCTCTTGCAGCCATTCTCTTTATGTCCAGTTGAGTTTCTGGTCAACGGTAACTCCCAGGATGTTGATATGTTGCATGTCAAGGGGCGATGTTTAGATTGTCTCTTATTGGTGACGGTCATACCCTGGCATTTGTGTGGCATTAATGTTACTTGCCACTTGTCAGCACTTTAGGGAACATCTCCCGAGACACCCGCACCAATCAACCAAACCGCCCTGTGGCCCAACATTTCAACTCCCCCTCCCACTCTGCCGAGGACATGGAGGTCCTGGGCCTCCTTCACCGCCACTCCCTCACCACCAGACGCCTGGAGGAAGAACGCCTCATCTTCCTCCTCGGAACACTTCAACCCCAGGGCATCAATGTGGACTTCAACAGCTTCCTCATTTCCCCTTCCCCCACCTCATCCTAGTTTCAAACTTCCAGCTCAGTTACTGTCTCCTTGACTTGTCCGACCTGCCTATCTTCTTTTCCACCTATTCACTCCACCCTCTCCTCCTTGACCTATCACCTTCATCTCCTCCCCCACTCACCCATTGTACTCTATGCTACTCTCTCCCCACCCCCACCCTCCTCTAGCTTATCTCTCCACGCTTCAGGCTCACTGCCTTTATTCCTGATGAAGGGCTTTTGCCCGAAACGTCGATTTCGCTGCTCGTTGGATGCTGCCTGAACTGCTGTGCTCTTCCAGCACCACTAATCCAGTATTTGGTTTTCAGCATCTGCAGTCATTGTTTTTAACTTGTCAGCCCAAGCCTGGATATTGTCCAGACCTTGTTGTGCTTCGAAATGGACTGTTTCAGTAATCGCGAAAGCCAGATTGTTTTAATTTTCCATAATGAGCTGTCCTAGTCACAACGGGAGGAATGGCCTCGTTCCAGGCTGTAAAATTCTAGCATGTTCATCTGGGGCGAGTGACTGCCTCTTCGAACAGCAGTCCAGCCATGGCTAACAAGCCGAAAGTGAGGCCACTCATGGTGTTCATGCTATCCCTTTTCCCACCATGATGGCCACTGCTAAAAAGGTAGGAAAGTACCTCATTGTCTCCCGAGTGGTTGTTGTTGTAGCTCAGTTCTCTTGTGTTCTCCACAGCAATTAGCCTGGTTTCCTACATTGACATTGCTCCTACCAACAGTCTCTGCTACAAGTTAATGCGAGCACGTTCAATTTGTACAAATGACCACAAAAAGATTGTTGGGATAATTTTGACAGATGTCAAAACTAAACAAAGGACATTTGAGGTCCTTTCACCTCATCTGTTTAGAATCAATAATTTTATATGGGCTGCACAAGTCTGGGCCTCACCATTCACACTGAGGACAGACTGCATCATTCACACTGAGGACAGACTGCGTCATTCACCATCAATGATGATCTGTCAGCCCTCACACTTGTGCTAAATCCTCAGTTGTCTTCCAAATTCTGGCGCACATTCTCAGCTCAAAGGCAACTGCTCTGTCCCCTTCTTGGGAAACAGCCTGCAATTGGCAATGTCTTTTGGGTTCGTGGATGGGTCGATTTGGTTAGGATCAGGAAACTAAAAGAGAAGCAAGCACACAATTCAGTTTATAACGCTGACCTCAGATAACAGCAAGGAGCTGGGGAACTACTGTTCCAAGTAAAGTATAGAAAGATTCCGGAGTGGTAATGGGAACTTTAATATCGATCGATAATTGGTTTCTCAAACAAACATTTGAATCTGAAAAATTAGAATCTCACTCCAGGTTTTATCTTTTATAGTTAATACATGATTGTTTTAGTCTCTGTTTGACCTATTTGCACACCTTAAATTGTTAACTCTGCCTAATGTGTCTCATTCTTGGGAAAAAGCAGAATGTTATGTATAGTTTAGCTGGATTAAGATGCTTACAACAATAAAACAATGAGATCAATCATGGTGAAATTGTGCAGACCTTATAAACATCACTAACTATCACAGTTTGTAACAGATATAGAAAACACAAAGATAATGTAGAATGTAATAAAGGTGCAAAGGTAAATACAATAAATTTAAAATGCAGTTTAATCTACAGACTGGAGATTAAAGGTCTTTTGCAATCTTCATATTGCAGTAAAGTCCATGAGTCAGGTGTTGTTAGTTTGAAGCAATTAGATTCTCAATTGTTTACATTTTTTTTGTGGAAATGTATTAACAACTTCTCATGAACTATTAGGGCTAGGCAATAAATCCTGATCCAGCCAGCAACAGCCACACCCTGTGAATGGTTAACAAAGGGGTGAGGAGGAGGTTGAAGGTGTGGCCAAGCAGAGGCAGATGGATTATAATGTGGAGAGATGGGAAATTATTTCCTTCAGCAGAAAAAAAAGCACTGGAGAAAGTTGCCGTTTATATAGATATCGCTGTGAATCCTCATACCGGGGAAACATTAGCCATCATTACTCATTGATTATTATGAGAGTTATCACAAAACAGAATCCCCCAACGTACTTGTCTTCAGACCATGTGACAGAAAACACAGAACAGGTCTCTGTACTTGATAAGATATACAATTATTACAAATACGTAGAATCCAGAGAGAGGTAAACACGTTAAACAGTCTGCACATAACTCAACTAGCTAAAACTCAAAACCCATTATAAGTGCCCCCTACACACTCACACGCACACTCACACACACTCACACACACACAAGCATTCATGCATGCACATATGCACTCACACACACTCACATAGATACTTTCACTCACACACACACACAAACATACACAAGCATACATACACTCATGCTCATATACACACTCACTCACACATACTCACACATGCACAATCACACACTCACTCACACATGCCCATACACACACACTAACACGCATACATACACTCACACTCACACACATACACACACACACTCACACACACACGAACAGCAACATGCACTCACACACACGACTCTCTCACACACACACACGTGCGCACATACCCCTAAAGAGACAGGAAAACAAATCTGGGTGTAATTGGTAGAGGGAAAGATGAGAAAATGATTCAGTGATCCCTGCTCACAGGGTCTGCTGAACTGGCTCTTGTGCTGATCAGAATGTTGTTTTCTCAGTCTTCCTTCTCTAGATGCTGACACTGGTTTGCAGGAGGCACTATCCTTCCAAGGAGAGTCAGGTTAGATTTGAAAAAAACATGCTGTAAACCTTAAGCAACCACACTGATTTTTTAAAGAAGCCTCATTTCAGTCCACAATCAAAAATACAAAAATATAATCAAAATGCCATGGTCTTTTGATTACACATGAATCAGAGATGGTAATTAGGAATGCAAAAAGTAGCCTAGCCATTGTTGTAAATAAACTGTTAAAGAATTGGTTAGATTTGCTCCAGGGTCATTTGCTACAACTCTTCCTAAGTTGTTTTATTGTCTGTTAAAGAGAATCCGTGATGGAACAGATAAAGTTACAACTGGGCACTTTGAACAAATCAAATTAATTGTGAAAAGTCAATGTGGTTTTGTGAAAAGGAAATTGCATCAAATCAATTTATTGGAATTCTTTGAAGGGGTAATGTGTGTTGCAGATAAGGGAGGTCCCATTGATGCACCATACTGGGATTTCCAGAAAGCCTTTGAGAATATGCCCCAGAGAGGGTTATTATACAAAATAGGAGATGGAGGTGGTAACATAGCAGCACGAATAGAAGATTGGCTGGTTGACAGAAAACAGAGCGGTTACATAAACAGGTCTGTATCTGATTGGCAGGACATGACAAGTAAAGTTTTGCAGAGGTCTGTGCTGGGACTCACTATTTTATGCTTTATGCTTTACACCAATTAGACAAGGGGAGTGGCTAAATTAAACAGACAACACCAAGAGAGGTAAGAAAGAATGTTATGAAGAAGATACATCATATCAAACATGTAAATAGACACAAAAAAGTTAACTGAGAGGTCAGAAATCTGGCAGATGGAGTATACTGTGGGAAACTTCGAAATTTTAATTCCTTTGGTAAGAGGAATTAAAAGGAAACAGAGACTGACTGTGGAGTTCTGAGTTATCTTTTACTCACTCGCTCTATTTCATCACCCTGCTGCCTTGGAAATGGTTGGCAGGCTTTGGGGAGTCAGGAGATGAGTTCCTCACTGCAAGATCCCTAGCCTCTGACCTGCTCTTGTAGCTACTGTGTTTAACTGGTAAGTCTAATTCAGTTTCTGGTCAATGGTTACTACTAGAATGTTAATAGTGGGGCATTCAGTAATGGTAGCACCATTGAATGTCAAGGGGTGGCAGTTAGATTGTCTCTTATTGGAAATGGTCATTATCTGGTATTTGTGTGGCACAAATGCTACTTGCCACTTGTCAGTCCAAGCCTGGAGATTGTCCAGAACTTGTTGCATTTGAACATGGACTGCTTCAGTTTCTGAGGAGTCACACACATGGTTCTAAATATTGTGTAATCACCGGTGAACATCCCCACTCCTGACCTTGTGATGGAGGGAAGCAGCTGAAGATGGGTCTCGGACACTACCCAGAGGAACTTCTGCAGAGATGTCCTGGAGCTGAGATGACTAACCTCCAACAACCACAAGGTTTATAAAATCAAAAGGGGTGCAAATAAATTGAAATTCAAGGGTAATTTCCCTGGGGTGGGGGAGTTCAAAACTAGCGGGCATAATTTTAAGGTGAGAGGAGAAAGATTTAAAAGGATCCTGAGGAGCAACATTTTCACACAGAGGGTGGTTCATGTGTGGAATAACCAGCCTGAGGAACTGGTAGGTGCGGGTACCATTCCAACATTTAAAAAACATTTGGACAGGCACAAGGTTTAGAGGGATGTGGCCCAAATGCAGAAAATCGGGACTAATTTAGTTTGGGAAACTGGACAAGTTGGACCGAAGGGTCTGATTCCGTGCTGTATCACTCTATGATGCCAGAGGACAAGATTGGGTGAACTGGTGATGTCGGGTTACAGGGAGCGTGGGTGCAAATCCCATCCCAGTAACTGGTGGAATATCTAAATTCAATTGCTCAGTAAAACCACAAGAAATAGGAGGAGAGTAGGCTATTCAGTGAGATCATGGCTGATTTGGTTATCCTTAACTCTACTTTCCCGCTTTCCACTTGATTCCCTTAATAATTAAAAATCTGTCTGTCTCAGCCTTGAATGTACGGAATGACTCAGCATCAACAGCCCTCACTCTCTTCAAAGAAGAAATTCCTTCTCATCTCTGTCTTCAGTGGGTGAGCCCTTATTCTGAAACCACGCTGCCTGGTCCTAGACTCTCCCATACATGGGGGGGACAAGTCCCCTCAGAACTTTGTGTGTTTCAATAAGGTCACCTCTCATTCTTCTGAACATCCAATGAGTACAGACTCATTAGTCAACCTCTCCTCATAAAACACTCCCTCCATCCCTGGGATCAACAGACTGAACTTTTCTGGACTGCAGTATATCTTTCCAATGTCAGTATATCTTTCCTCAGATAAAGGGCCAAAAACTGTTCACAGTATTCCAGCTGTGATCTGACCAGTGCCTTGTATAGTTTGAGCACAACCTCCCAGTTTTATACTTCATTCTTTTTAAATAAAGGCCAATATTCCATTTGTTTTCCCTACATCCCACTGGACTTGGATGTCAGCTTTTTTTGATGCACAAATGAGGACTTCCAAGTCTCTCTTCTGTATCTTTATCCACTTAAGTGACATTCAGCTCCTCTATTCTTCCTGTCAAGGCATACAACCACATATTTTCCCATGTTAACCTCTACCCTCTCACCTATCCTGGCTGCATCACTCTGCAGTCTGTGTGTCTCCTTCTCACCAGGTGCCTTCCCATCTATCTTTGTGTCATCCACACACTTGGCTACAGTACATTGACTTCCCTCATCCCAGTCATTAATATTATTGTAAATCATTGTGGCCCCAGCACTGATCCCTGCAGCTCTCCCCTAGTTACAGATTGCCATTCTGAAAAGGCCCCCCTTATCCCAACCCTCTGTTTTCTATCAGTTAGCCAATCCTCTATCCATGTTAATATACTGTCCCCGACACCATGGGCTTTTATTAAGTTGCCTAATGTGTGATACCTAATCAAACACCTTCTGAAAATCTAAATCTATTACACCCACTGCTCCCCCTTCATCTATTTGGCTTGTTACCTCCTCAAAGAATTCTAGTAAATGTGTCAGGTGTGATTTCCCCTTTGTGAACCCATGCTGACCCTACTTGCTCAGACTCTGTATGTCTCAATGCTCTCCTGTTGCATCCTGTGGATTAGACTCTAACGTTGTTCCAAAACCAGGCAGTAAGCTCATTGGCCTAAAGTTACCTATATTAGTCTCCTTCCCCTTTGTAAATAAAGGTGTGATATTGACAGTTTCCCAATCCTTTGGGATTTTTCCATAACCCTGGAATTCTTGGTTTCTCTTTCACTTACTGATTCCTTTCTGAGTGCCTACTGATATTTTTTTTCTGTAGTTGTTCTTCTGTGTTTTTTTAAAAATTAATTTAAGTATTACTTATTTTAAGTTTATGTTCATGACTTAGCAGTATGTGGGTTTTCTGTGCATCTGGAATTAATTACCGTGATGATTTTTTGTTAATAGTTTTGAGACTTAGCTCAAAAATAAACTAGTTTTTGTTTACACTGTTGATGTTTTACAGCAAACGCGATAAACATGCTCCAGTTTCGAAGGTCAGAAAAGCTTTTAAGCATAACAGAACCAACCACCCTTTTGAGAGAAAGCTATTATTCTAGTTTTATTTTGAGTTTTAGGTAGCCCTGTGAAATTCTTCAATGAAGATATCCGTATTGACCTCCTGAAAAGAGAAAACAGATTACCTGCGAGGAAGGAGCTAATGATCGACTCAGACTAGAAGCGTTGGAATAAAACCCTGAAGAGATTGCTTAAAGAAGAGCACGTTTAGGCTCAGGTTCCTATAACCTCCGGGTAAAAGCTTCCTGCAGTTCCAGTCGATAAATTAAAAGTCACAAGTGGCTTAAGCTTATCAAGCTGTTAGAGACAGGGACTCTGTTGTGAGTCAAAAACAGAAATTGCTGGAAAGGCTCAGGAGGTCTGGCACCACCTGTGGAGAGAAATCAGAGTTAAGGTTTCGGGTTGAGAGAGCCTTCCTCAGAGAAGTTGTGAGTATTGTTTGTGTGGTGTCTTTGGGAGTACACAATGTATATTTTTGATGCAAGACAACACTGTTGTTTTTACTTTCAATTTATAAAGGAGAATTTCAAAAGATGCTTCAAAAGATAAATTTGTGTTAGAAGTACATAGTTTGGTTTATTCTATTTTATGAGGTAAAAACAATGACTGCAGATGCTGGAAACCAGATTCTGGATTAGTGGTGCTGGAAGAGCACAGCAGTTCAGGCAGCATCCAAGTAGATTCGAAATCGACATTTCGGGCAAAAGCCCTTCATCAGGAATAAAGGCAGTGAGCCTGAAGCGTGGAGATATTTTATCTTCATCCTTTAGATAGAAAAATGTCTTATTGTTAAAACAAATTCTGCAGCATCATGTGCTCATATTTCAGTGAGAAACCTTTTTATTGTAAACCAAAAAAATGCAAAATAATAACATCAACAGGATCACGACGTTTATCTGATATAGATGTTAAACTGATAGCTGCTAAGATAATGTATTTGCATCCTTCCTTTTCACATTTTCCCACTCTCTCAGCCACTGGCACCTTCCCTCTATCCTGGGAAGATTGAAAGATTATGGCAAATCCCTCCGTTGTCAGCACCTTACCTTCCTTAAGCATTGTGCATTTGAGTAGCCGTTGGGAACAGGTGACCCACCCACAGGCCTCAGGGGCAGCCTTTCCAATGCACCTAACATTTCACCATTCACCCCATCCCTAACCGCTGGCATTTCCTCTTCAATGAAGATTCCTCTCACTGAGTGCACGCTGATCTGATGTGAAGACAGTTCCGAGGAATGATGGGGTTGGAATGGGAGTGATGGCTCCCATGGAGGAGTGGTCTTGGCAGCCCGGGACAATGCTGACTGAGGGCAGCTTCCAATCGCTGCCCCCTTGCTGCTCCTCCTGTTGCTGCTGCTGGGGCTGAACCTTCAGGCCCCTCACCATCACGACATCAAGGAGCCAAGGGGGCACTATACCGTCTCCCCCCCCCCCCCTCCCCCACTGAATCATCAGCCGAGGGAGGACGGTACGTGGTAATCAGCGGGAGGTTTCCTTGCCCATGTTTAACCTGAAGCCATGAGACTTCACGGGGTTCAGAGGCAACGCTGAGGTCTTCCAGGGTAACTCCATCCCGAATGTATTGCACAGTACCACCCCTCTGCTGGGCAGGGTCAACAGGGCTGTTTCTGCCATTGTATTTTTCTAGGTTGATGCCACGTGGGCAATCTGGTTCCACTCCTTGGTTTAGATTTTGTAACAATTGATACTACTGAGGAGTTTGCTCGGCTGTTTCAGAGAGCCACATTCTGTGGGAGGGATTCACATGTAGGCCAGACCAGGTGAGGAAGGCAGATTTCACTCCCTGAAGGACGTTAGCAAACAGGATGTGTTTTTCCCCGCAACGTTCAATTCCAGATTTATTTTTAAATTCAAATTCTACCGAATATGACCGTGGACATTTAGGTTGTTCAAGAACAATCCCACTGCACCATTATCCCCAGGGACACAGCACGATAACATGGAGACATTTTGGAAACTCGGTGTCAGCTCAGACAAAAATTGTATTAAAAATTGACAAAAAAAACCAAGAAGTTGATGATAAATGGTTATCTTCAGACAGTGGGTAATAAATATTGCCTTTCCCAGGAGTGGCAGTACGGACACATTCTTTTGATGTTGATAAATGACTTGGCCGTCAGGTTGCAGAACAGGATTTCAACATATTCTCCATTAGCACCAAACACGAAAAACTAGAAGCTGTGAGGACAACACCTACTCCAAGTCACGGAGTATGAGAGCAGGAAGGTTCTGGTGAACTTGCGCGTAAGACAGCTGGAGAGTCACACCCATTTCCGGGCAACGTCCTGCAGGAAAGGGTACGAAAACATCAGCAAATGTGCAGAAGAAATTGACAAAAAATATTTGCAGGGATGAGGAGTTTCAGGACTGAAGGTGGATTGGATAACTTAAAACTGATTTCCCAGGAGAAGAGAGAATTGAGAGCGATTTGACCGAGGTATTGAAAATGTGGATACGACAGAGAGGGAAAACATCTTCCCACTTGTGGCAGAATCAAGAGCCAGATGGACAGAGTCAAATTGACTCAAGAAGCAGAAAGGAGAGGGACAGGCGATGTAGATTAAGTAGCAGAATTCTGAAATGCATTTTTATGATCCCAGATGATATCATTACTGGATCAGTTGGATCCCAGACTGAGATCTGGCTTAATAGATTGTTTTTTTTAATTTTAAAGACATGTTTTTCACTGGAACACAAATACGCAGTGCTCCAGATGTAGGTTTAACAATAAAACAGAAATTTATTATGCAAAAGAAGTTAAGATAAGGTAAAATAAATCTAACTATTTACAATCGATGCAATTTCATAGATTTCAAGTCATACAGTAAAAAAACAATCCCATCTCCTCACATTACTCTAATCCCAGAATCCTCGGAGTGACGATATCCCACAACTGGTCCTTCACTTCCCACGTGGATGTGACGGTCAAGAAGGAACAACAAAGCCTCCTCTTCCTCAGGTGGCTCAGGAAATTTGGCATGTCCAGAAGGACCCTCACCAACTTCTCCAGATGCACCATTGAAAGCATATGGTCCAGGCGCATAACGGCCTGGTATGGCAACAGCTCGGCCCCAGGACCGTTAGACACTACAGGTGGTGGTGTGTACAGCCCAGACCATCACGGAAGCCAACCTTCCATCCATGGACTCCATTTACACAGCTCGCTGTCACGGAAAGGCTGCCACCATTATCAAAGACCCCTCCCACCCCGGTAATGACCTCCTGTAACCCCTTCTGACAGGCAGAAGATACAGAAACTTGAACACATTCACCCACAGGTTCAGGAACAGCTTCCTCCCTGCCATTGTCAGACTGCTGAATGGACTTTCTAACTTCAAATAATGTTAATATTACATTGTACACCTCCAGTGCAGCCATAACCCTGAAGGCCTCACACTGTCTAAGCACCCTATGATCTGTATGTCCCTGTTTGCTATGACCTGCCTGTATTGCTCACAAAACAAAACCTCTCACTGTATTGTAGGTACACATGATTATAATAAATCAAACCAAATCAAATCAAAATATCACATCTATCTGTTTAACTTAACAGTTTCTAACAATTCCCTGTTTTTGACAGTTTGATGATTCACACAACTCACCGTGGACTTTCTCGGCTTCAAGTAAACCCTTCAGGGTTCTAACCAAGCACCTCTGGTTTGAAGCTTTCAACTACAATCCTTCAACTCAGGTAATATATTTCCAAATTCTGGATTAATGGTGCTGGAAGAGCACAGCAGTTCAGGCAGCATCCAAGGAGCTTCGAAATTGACGTTTCGGGCAAAAGCCCATTCCTGATGAAGGGCTTTTGCCCAAAACGTCGATTTCGAAGCTCCTTGGATGCTGCCTGAACTGCTGTGCTCTTCCAGCACCACTAATCCAGAATCTGGTTTCCAGCATCTGCAGTCATTGTTTTTACCTACCTAATATATTTCCAAACCAACTTGTTCCCTCGAAGAAACTGGTCTGAGCTTAACATTCAATTAAGATCTCTGGGAACAGAGAGGCCAAACCTTTGTAGGTAATAGACTTCCCCTAAACAAAAATAAATCAACTCTGAATCGTTCTAAGCTCAGAGCAAGGAAATGATCTTCGATACGTACTCTACACATGCATAAAACTCTCCCTATGCAAATAAAGCCCTGTGATCACCTCGGAGACTCACTCTCAGACAACTTTACAAATGCCTCGGGCTTCAGAAGAACAGGCAACCTAATCATGAACCAACAATGGCCATTATTAGATGCTTAATTCATTGAATCCAAATTGCACCATCTGCCGTGGTGGGACTTGAAGCCAAGTCGCCAGCACATGACCTGGATTAATAGTCCCACAGTGATACCCCAAGGCCATTGCTTCACTTGGAGCAAATTGGAATGCTAGGTGGGGAGCCAGCCCAGTCTCAATGGACTGAACAGCTTCATTTTGTGCTGTGCATGTGTTTGTAAGTAAACCGGGAGCTGTAGAGGGCTTCTTGATGGAAGCATTGAGGGAGTTAACATTCCGGGATTATTTCATCCTGTTTTGCTTTGACAAAATGACATGATGATTTCTAAGAAATGAGCTGACCTTATATGACTGTTCCCCAGAGAACTCATGTTAAACACCCAGAATAACTTCCCCATGATTGAGTCGGGAAGGCTACACAATTAAAGTAACTCCATGAGTATAAATCATGTTGTGTGGTTTCTGAACTCTGACCTCTGACCTCCTGGGTACCAGGCTTGTAACTTCTCTGCCCTCGCAAAAAACATTGCTGAGGCACATGGATCAGATCACCATGATAAATGTGTATATCATCCTTAGATAATGCTGGAATTAATTCACAATAAAGAACAATCCAATTATATAGCCTCATCAAGTTAATGTCACCCTCGAACATTCACCACTGATCTGTCCAGGTCAAATCCGAGATGGTTTGCATGGATCAGTACCTTGGGCTATGAGGTTGTGGCCAGAACAGGGACGTGGGTTTCTCAGGAGCAGGAATGGTTG
The DNA here is from genome assembly GCF_047496795.1 of Chiloscyllium punctatum. NCBI lineage: Eukaryota > Metazoa > Chordata > Chondrichthyes > Orectolobiformes > Hemiscylliidae > Chiloscyllium > Chiloscyllium punctatum. The sequence continues at coordinate 5,845,977 of NC_092740.1, forward strand.
CTTGATCTTCCAGGGTTTGGAACGTTTAAAAAGGACAGGGAGGGGGGAGAAAGAGGAGGGGGTGTATCATTGCTAATCAGAGAGTACATCACAGCTACAGAAACAAAGGTTGTTGAGGAAGGTTTGTCTACTGAGTCACTATGGGTGGAAGTTAGGAACAGCAAGGGAACAGCCAATGCATTGGGGGGTTTCTACAGACCCCCTAATAGCAGTAGGGGGATTGAAGATCTCATCGGCGGGCAGATTTGGGAAAAATGCAGATGTGGCAGGGTTGTTGTTATGGGTGATTTCAACTTTCCCAATATCGACTGGAACCTCCTAATGCAGATGGTTTGGATGGAGCCATTTTTGTCAGGTGTGTTCAGGAGGGTTTCCTTACTCAGTATGGAGACAGACCGACAAGGGGAGAGGCCATTTTGGATTTGGTGCTCGGCAACGAGCCAGGACAGGTGTCAGATCTCGTGGTGCGAGAGCACTTTGACAGTGACCACAACAGCCTCACATTTACCACAGCCATATAGAGGGAAAGGAGCAGTTACCAAGGGAAGATATTTAATTGGGGAAAAGGAAATTATGACGTGATCAGGCAGGAGTTGGGAAGTACAGACTGGGAGCAATTGTTCCACAGAAAGGGCACAGCAGACATGTGGAGACTGTTTAAGGAGCAGTTGTTGTGAGTGATGCACAAATTTGTTCCTCTGAGATAGGCAAGAAGGGATAAGATTAAGGAACCTTGGATGACGAGAACAGAGGAGCTTCTCGTCAAAAGAAAGAAGGCAGCTTACGTAAGGTGGAGGGAGCAAGGACCGAGCACAGCTTTAGAGGGTTACAGGCTTCCTAGAAAGGAGCTCAGAAATGGACTAAGGAGAGCCAGGAGGGGGCACGAGAAAGGCTTGGCAGGAAGGATTAGGGAGGGTCCAAAGGCATTTTACTCATATGTGAGGAATAAGAGAATGATCAGGGAGAAGGTAGGGCCAGTCAGGGATAGTGTAGGGAACTTGTGCGTGGAGTCTGAGCAGATCGGGGAAGTCCTAAATGAGTTTTTTGCTTCGGTTTTCACTAAGGAAGGGACCTTATTGTGAATGAGAACTTTGAGGAGCTGGGACACAGGCTTGAACAGATTGAGATTGAGGAAGATGATGTGCTGGAAATTTTGGAAAGCATTAAGATTGATAAGTCCCCAGGGACAGACCAGATTTATCCCAGGCTGCTCCGGGAAGTGAGAAAGGAGTTTGCTAAGCTGCTGGCGAGGTTATTTACCTCCTCACTCTCCACAGGAGTCGTACTGGAGGATTGGAACGAGGGAAATGTTGTTCCTCTTTTCAAGAAGGGGAATAGGGAAATCCCTGGCAATTACAGACCAGTCAGTCTTACGTCTGTGGTCAGCAAGGTTTTGGAAAGAATTCTGAGGGATAGGATTTATGACTATTTGGAAAAGCATAGTGTGATTAAAGGCAGTCAGCATGGCTTTGTGAGGGGCAGGTCATGCCTCACAAATCTTATTGAGTTCTTTGACGAGGTGACAAGACAGGTCAACGAAGGTTGAGCAGTGGATGTGGTGTATATGGACCTCAGCAAGGCATTTGATAAGGCTCCCCATGGTAGGCTCATTCATAAAGTCAGGAAGTATGAGATACAGGGAGATTTGGCTCTTTGCGTTCTGTCAGCCAACTGATTTTGAATCCAGAGAGTGGTTGCAGATGGAAAGTATTCTGCCTGGAGGTCAATGTTGAGTGGGGTCCCTCAGGGCTCTGTTAGAACATAGAACATAGAAAAGTACAGCACAGAACAGGCCCTTTTGCCCACGATGTTATGCAGCAAATTAATCCTAATCCTCTGTTCTTGGGCCTCTGCTCTTTGTAGTTTTTATAAATGACTTGGATGAGGAGGTTAAGGGGTGGTTTAGTAAATTTGCAGATGACACAAAGGTTAGAGGTGGCTTCGATAGTATAGAGGGTTACTGCAGGCTGCAGCGCAACATAGACTGGATGCAGGGCTGGGCTGAGAAATGACAGATGGAGTTCAACCTGGATAAGTGCAAAGTGATGTATTTTGGAAGGTCGAACTCAAATGCTGAATATAGGATTAAAGACAGGATTCTTGGCAGTGTGGAGGAACAGAGGGATCTGGGTGTGCAAGTACATAGATCCCTCAAAGTTGCCACCCAAGTGGATGGGGTTGTTAAAAAAGCAGATGGTGTTTTGGCTTTCAATAACAGGGGGATCGAGTTTAAGAGCTGCGGGGTTTTGCTGCAGCTCTACAAGTCCTTTGTGAGACCACACTTGGAATATTGTGTTCAGTTCTGTTCGCCCAACTATAGGAAAGATACACAGGCTTTGGAGAGGGTGCAAAGAAGGTTTACCAGGATGCTGCCTGGACTGGAGGGCTTGCCTTATGAAGAAAGGTTGACAAAGCTCGGACTTTTCTCTCTGGAGAGGAGGAGGAAGAGAGGTGACGTGATCGAGATGGACAAAGTAATGAGAGGAATAGATAGAGTTAATAGCCAGAGACTTTTCCCCAGGGCAGGATTGACTGGTATGAGAAGTCATAGTTTGAAGATATTAGGAGGAAGGTGTAAAGGAGACATCAGGAAGATTCTTTACACAGAGAGTTATGAATGTATGGAATGTGTCGCCAGTGGTGGTGGTGGAAGCGAAGTCATTGGGGACATTTAAGCGACTGCTGGACATGCACATGGATAGCAGTGAATTGAGGGGTGTGTAGGTTAGGTTATTATATTTTACATTAGGATTAAATCTCGGCACAACATCGTGGGCCAAAAGGCCTGTTCTGTGCTGTACCTTTCTATGTTCTATGTTCTATCCCCTGCATTTTTTGAATTTGACCTCAAATAACTCACCCTAGTTTTTTAGTTCACTCGTGGGATGTGGGGGGGTCACTGGCTGGGCCCAGCATTTATTACCCGTCCCTAGTTGCCCCTTGAGAAGGTGGGGGTGAGTTGCCTTTTTGAACCACTGCAGTCCTTGTGCTGTAAGTAGTCAAAGAGTGTGGTGCTGGAAAAGCACAGCAGGTCAGGCAGCATCTGAGGAGCAGGAGAATCGACGTTTCGGTCATAAGCTCTTCATCAGGAATGAATAATGAAGGGCTTATGACCGAAAGATCAATTCTCCTGCTCCTCAGATACTGCCTGACCTGCTGTGCTTTTCCAGCACCACACTCTCAACTCTGACCTTCCAGTATCTGCAGTCCCCACTTTCTCCTACCTGCTGTGGGTTGACCCACAATGCCCTTAGGGAGGGAATTCCAGGAACGGTGAGATATTTCCAAGTCAGGATGGGGAGTGGCTTGGAGGGGATGGTGTTCCCATGTATCTGCTGCCCTTGTCCTTGTAAATGGAAGCTGCTGTCTGAGAATCTTTGGTGAATTTCTGCAGTGCATCTTGTAGATGCTACTGCCTCTTCATAGAGTCATAGAGATACACAGCGCAGAGAGTGACCCTGCCAACTTACCCATTCTACATTCATTTAGTCCCATTTGCCAGCACTTGACCCACATCCCTCTAAACCCTTCCTATTCATACACCCATCCAGACGCCTCTTAAATGTTGTAATTGTACCAGCCTCCACCACTTCCTCTGGCAGCTCATTCCACACACGTACCACCCTCTGTGTGAAAAAGTTGCCCCTCTGGTCTCCTTTATATCTTTCCCCTCTCACCCTAAATCTATGCCCTTTAGTTCTGGACTCCCCTACCCCAGAGAAAAGACCTTGTCTATTTACCCTATCCATGCCCCTCATGATTTTGTAAACCTCTATAAGGTCACCTCTCAACCTCCGACGCTGGGGGGATAACAGTAATCATTCTGCCTTCAGAAGTTTCAGCAGCGTAACCCCAAACTTTTAGACGATGTTTTCAACCTGCTCCTGATGTCTCCTGCTCTTGCTCAGACCATCCTTTGCTGTCTGAGATTGACATGTTCCAGTGTTAAAGCAGATATGAGATGTTACTGAACACACATTTCTCATCAGATTAAACCAAGCCATTCCATTTTACTTTGTTTCTAAGTGATCCTCTGGACCTATAGTCTCATAATTGGATTGGGTTCCTCCTGGGCTTTGACTCGGTGAGTGACTGATTCTCAGGCCTGCCTTGCTGTTGGAGTCTCTCTGATCTGTCTGATTGAGTGGAGCCGTGTTCCTGTTGGCTGAGCTCACTGCCCTGGTCTCCCTTTGAGGTCCAGGTGATGGGCTATCCTGAACTTAGTCCTCTGCAGCAACATCACCTGAGACACTTGACACTGACCCATACTGCCATCCTGACCTGGGGGGGGGGCATGACCCTGGACATTGGTGGAATCTGACGTGGGCCACATCAGATCTGAGACCACATCCAGGAGAGATTGGGATCCTCATTGTAGAGGCTGCAGGACCCTTCCTGATCCTTATTTAACTGCGGAGTCAGGGATCATTCTTCTATTCCTAATGCTTGGCCTGTGATTCGGTGTGTGTAAGTATAGATTATTGCCCCAGACAGATGTAAAAGTACAACCGGCCTGTGTAAACACAGTCTGGTCTCCTGCACAGTTCCCACCTGCACACAGGCTGGTCATGATGTTTGTAATGTGGTGGGATTGGAATATAACACAAAGAGGTTTGAGTGAAAAGATATAAGGCACTATTCAAACCACAGCTGAAATACTGTGAACAGTTTGAGGTCCCTTATCTCAGGAATGATAGATTGACATCAGAGTCAATCCAGGGGAGGTTCCCCGGGGATGGAGGGAGTGTTCTATGAGGGGAGGTTGAGGAGGTTGGGCCGGTGCTCATTGGGGTTTCGAAGGATGAGAGGTGACCTTACTGAAACGTACAGGATTCTCAGGGGATGTGACAGGGGGAGATGTGGGAAGGTGGTTCCCCCTTGTGAGGGAGAGACTAGGACCAGAGGGAATCATCTCAGAATAAGGGCTCACCCATTGAAGACAGGGATGAGGAGGAATGTCTTCCCTTGGAGGGGAGTGAATCTGTGGGAGTCTTTCCCCCCTGAGGGCTGTTGGGGCTGGGTCATTCAAGGCTGAGACAGAGAGAGTTTTAATCAGGAAGGGGATCGAGGGTGATGGGGGAAAGGCAGGAAAGTGGGATTGAGGATGATCAGGTCAGACATGATCCCATTGAATGGCAGAGCAGACTCGATGGGCTGAATGGCCTACTCCTATCGCCCTAATACATAAGATGGTGTGTACAGCAATTTTTTTTTACAATTGTGTTGTGACCATCTACCTGTACATTAATGACATTCTCTCCATTTGAGTTGGTTTCCCCACTGTCCTCATTACTGCTGAGCAGCTGTCCCCTCGCAAAGCCCATGTTCCCTGCCTCCGGACTGCCCACCAGATTCCCAAGCAGTCACTATGCCCCCCGACAAAGAGAGCTGGGATACATTATGACTACGTGACCTGAGGACCCCTTCACCTGGAGGTCAGGAGATTGAGGGTGACCTGGTTTCCAGGGATACGATGGGATCGGGCTGAGAGAGAGAAGCTGCATTCACTGTTGGGAGACTCTGACAGGAGCGGGGTTGCTGTTGGGAGGCTCTGATGGGAGTGGGATCACTGTTGGGAGACTCTGATGGGAGTGGGATCACTGTTGGGAGAATCTGATGGGAGTGGGATCGCTGTTGGGAGACTGATGGGAGTGGGGATTGCTGTTGGGAGACTCTGATGGGAGTGGGATCGCTGTTGGGAGACTGATGGGAGTGGGATCGCTGTTGGGAGAATCTGATGGGAGTGGGATCGCTGTTGGTGTTTTCATGTTAAAGCTGCTGGGTCCATGACTTGCATCAACTCTACAACCAAAGAGCAGTGTAAATCCTCTGGGTCAGTCAGACCTCCCCAACACCGAGGTCTGGGGATTTTACCAAATAAAAAAAAATTCTGATAAAACAACCCAAAGAGAATAAAGAGAAAACACTACAAATATTTCTCAAACTGGCCAATAATAGGAGCGAGTAAAGGGAAGCTATTGTATTGGTTGAAATCTTATGAATCTGAAATGCTACCTGTTTCTCTGTCCATGAATGTTAACCAATTGTTGCTGGGCAGATTATTAAGAGATCGTTATCTGAAAGGGAAACATTTTCAGGGGCTTCTGTCTTCTGCAGTAACACAGGACATTGGTGAGGCCACACTTGGTGGATTGTGTTCAGTTTTTGTCACCTTGCAATAGGAAGGATGTTATCAAATTGGAAAGAGTGCAGAAGGATGTTGTCAGGACTCAAGGGACTGAGTTATAGGGAGAGGTTGGACAAGGCAGGGCTTTTATCTTTAGAGTGTAGGAGACTGAGGGGGGGACCCTACAGAGGTGTGTAAGATCATGAGGGGCAAGGCTGGGGTGAATGCACTCAGACATTTCCCCAGGGTTGGGGAATTGAGGACTAGAGGGCATCAGTTTAAGGTTAGAGGGGAAAGAATAAAAGGGAACCTGAGGGGAAACTTTTTCACGCAGAGGGTGGTACACATATGGAATGAGCTGCCAGCAGAAATGGTTGATTAGATTAGATTCCCTACAGTGTGGAAACAGGCCCTTCGGCCCAACAAATCCACACCGACCCTCCAAAGAGTAACCCACCCAGACCCATTTCCCTCTGACTAATGCACCTAACACTACGGGCAATTTACCATGGCCAATTCACCTGACCTGCACATCTTTGGACTGTGGGAGGAAACTGGAGCACCCGGAGGAAACCCACGCAGACACGGGGAGAATGTGCAAACTCCACACGGTCAGTCACCCGAGGCAGGAATTGAACCTGAGACCCCGGTGCTGTGAGGCTGCAGTGCTAACCACTGAGCCACACAGGCCACCCCACGAAGTAGCTATGTCAACAATATTTAAAGGCATTTGGGCAAGTACATGGTTAAAAAAGGATTAGCAGGACATGGGCCAAGTGCAGGGAAATGGGATTGGAGGGGATGGACATTTTGATCGGCGTGGACCAGTTTGAGCCAAAGGGCTGGGTTCTCCGTGCTGTAGGACTCTATGACTCTGTGCCAGCGGGGAGTGGTGGGGTGCAAGTTTAGAGTTGGAGATATGGTGCTGGAAAAGTACAGCAGGTCAGGCAGCATCCGAGGAGCAGGAGAGTCAATGTTTCGGCCAAAAGCCCTTCATCGGGGTGCAGGTTTAGCTGAGTTCCTCCTGTTGTGAGATAGCTGACAGAATGGGCTGAATGGCCTGCTTTCAGCTCAAACCATTTTGTGAGTGTTTCCGGTGTTACGGCTGAGCTGTGAACACCTGGGGATGGACAAATGGACAGGTCCGTCCGCACTGACCTCTGCACAGGTCACTCTGTAACACTGGGACTGGGATCAGAGTCTCTCACCCCAGTGGCCACACTCAGTCCTTCCAGGGATCAGTGGGGAATTCCGCACTCACTTGATTCCTGAGGAAAGCAGCTTCGAGCCACTGGGGCTGCCCTGTGGTCGAGCTGTGGGTTAGTGTAACATGTAACAGGCTCCAGTGAGTTAATGATCTCTCCCTGTGCCAGGCGAACACACTGGTACAAACTGTCTGATTTTCTTGGTGTGCTATCTACTGTGGTTACCAATGTCCCTCTTCCTGACCTGATCAGTATTTAACAAACGGGAACATTGTATTCCCATCAGCAATCTCCTGATGTGTTCTGTAGGCATTCACCTGCTGACCTATCACAAATCCCACTGTCCTGGGATCTCTCCCCATGTCTTGCCCACTGTCTGGTTACTACATCAGAGATATACAAATATCCCCCTGAGTTATATTAATGCTTTGGGAGCCTGAGGGTAAGGCAACATCCTGGAAATGCTGGCACATCTCCAAAGAACTGAAACCAACACAGCAAACACTGGAGAAACTCAGCAAGTCTGGCAGCATCTGGAGAGAGAGAGAGAGAGAGAGAGAGAGAGATGGAGTTAATGCTTTGATACCAGTAACCGTTTTTTAGAAGCATTCTGATTTTGTTTCAGGTCTTCAACACCTGCAGGATCTTGTGTGTAGTCCCATTCACAATAAGCCAGCATTGAAAATAGCAGCAAGTCTAGGTGCGTCAGCAGTCTGCAATTCGAGTGATTCTTTATCTCGATATCATCCCTGCTCTCTCCCTATGGCCCATGGCACAGGTAGCTTCTAGAAATCTATCTATCTCTTAACTGCACAAATGTCTGTGCTGGACAGCAATGAAGAGATGATAGGTATAACTGAGTGTCTCACTCAGTCATTTCAGATGAAGCTAAACAGCCAACCACATGGCTGTGGGTCTGGAGTCAAGTTTAGGTCAGGCCAGGTAAGAATGGCAGATTTCCCTCCCTAAAGGACAATGGTGAACCAGATGGGTTTTTACAACAACCAACATTATTAGACTCTTAATTCCTGATTTTGTTCATTGATTTCAAATATCACAATCTGCCATGTTGGGGGTTGAACCCAACTTCCCAGAAGATGGTTTAGTGTTACTGGAGAGTGATGGCAGGAAGGAAGTCATGGTGTGGGGTATACCGAGGATGGGGTACCGGGGTATTAGCACTGGTATGGGGGAGGCTGTCACTGGGATCTGAAATTTGGCATTGATGGTCTTAACTCAAGGAGAGACCACTGGCTCTGCTTGTCATGCTCCAGAGAAGGTAACATGCCAGCAGCAGCCAAAATAGAGCCCTAACTGGACATTAATTAGGGCCAATGAAGTCCTCGTTTCCGGCAGGATGGAATGTGGAATTTCCCTGCCATGGACTTAATCCGGGGGAAAGTGGGAATGCATTCACATCACCCTCCCACCCAATTCAATGAATGTGTCAGGATTTACAGGGGACCCTTTTGGGGGCGTAGTGTGTGAGTATTTACGAGGAGTCCTTGGAAAGGTGGGAGTGTGTTACTATCTAGAGAGGGTCCCAAGGTGGGAGATTATGTTTGAAGATCGTATGAGGAAAGGCTGAGGCACTTGGGGCTGTTCTCATTGGAGAAAAGAAGGTTTAGGGGTGACTTGATAGAGGTGTACAAGATGATCAGGGGTTTAGATAGGGTTGACCATGAGAACCTTTTTCCGCGTATGGGGTCAGCTATTACGAGGGGGCATAGCTTTAAATTAAGGGGTGGTAGGTATAGGACAGATGTTAGGGGTAGGTTCTTCACTCAGCGAGTTGTAAGTTCATGGAATGCCCTGCCAGTAGCAGTGGTGGACTCTCCCTCTTTATGGGCATTTAAACGGGCATTGGATAGGCATATGGGAGGATAGTGGGCTAGTGTTGGTTAGGGTTGGCTTGGATCGGCACAACATCGAGGGCCAAAGGGCCTGTACTGTGCTGTATTTTTCTATGTTCTATGTGTTACTAATTACAGGTCAACATAGGACCAGCAGTAAACCCTTCAGGCTGCTGATTCTGACCCACCATTCGTTTAGATCCTCCCTGACCATCGATATCAGTGCCACTTTCTCACATTATCTCCATATCCCTGAATGTCCCAAGTCTCCAGGAACCTATCAATGTCTTTTGATCAGCATTCTGGTCAATAACCATGAAGAGTTTGAGGTCTCTGGAACTGAGTGAAGGGTCTGGAGATTGCTCCATCAATGATATTGCTGGCGTTAGACTCCGATGTTGAAGAGTTGGCCAAAACACAATTGAGGAGAATGCTTTGGTCGAGCACATCCTGGTCTGTGAAGAGGACAATTCACCCTGGTCTTCAGTTTGGCTCATCCCAGTGCCTACGACACGAGTGGAAAGCTGGCTGAGAGAACGTGCACATTCCTGAGTCATTCTGTTAGCCATTACAATGCAGTAGACTGAGGTTCCACTCAATATCCCATTGGATTACAGAGGTAGATCATCTCCTGGGAATATTTAACTACGGCATCCTTTGGTAAAGTCATAAAAAAGCATGTGAGAAACAGACTGGACTTTCTTCCTTATCCAGCCACCAGTGACCTCTCTTTTCCTACACCCTGTAAACACACCTTGATTGATAAGTTGGAATGGTGGATGTGTTCTGACCTAGTGGGTGGCACGGTGGCACAGTGGTTAGCATTGCTGCCTCACAGTACCAGAGACCTGGGTTCAATTCCCGCCTCAGGTGACTGACTGTGTGGAGTTTGCACATTCTCCCTGTGTCTGCATGGGTTTCCTCCGGGTGCTCCGGTTTCCTCCCACAGTCCAAAGATGTGCAGGTTAGGTGAATTGGCCACGCTAAATTGCCCGTAGTGTTGGGTAAAGGGTAAATGTAGGGGCATGGGTGGGTTGCGCTTCGGTGGGTCGGTGTGGACTTGTTGGGCCGAAGGGCTTGTTTCCACACTGTAAGTAATCTAATCTAATCTAGTTACAGCAGCTTTGTGTGTGTAAGCCATGCTCTGTAGCCTCTGCACCTCCCCTCACCTTCCTTGGATCAGCTTTGTTCAATTCTGTGCTAATATTAAAGGCTGCCCCCGTGGTCCTCTGATAGGACACAGAAGACATAGTGTTGGGAAAGCTAATGGAGCCAAAAGTAGACAACTCCCCTGGCCCTGAGGGAATACATCCCAGAGCTAGCGGGAGAAATAGCAAGTGCACTGGTGGCAATTTTCCAAAATTTACTGGACTCTGTGGCAGTCCCTGCAGATTGGAAAACAGCAAATGCGATATCACTGTTTTAAAAAAAGATAGACAAAATATAGGGAATTGTAGACCAGTTAGCTGAATGTCCTATCGTGGGGAAAATGCTTGAGTCTATTATCAAGGAAGAAATAGCAGGGCATCTAGATAGAAATTGTCTCACTGGACAGATGCAGCATGGGTTCATGAAGGACAGGTTATGCTTAATTAAACTTTTGGAATTCGGTGAAGACATTATGAACATGGTGGACAACCGAGACCCAGTAGATGTAGTGTATCTAGATTTCCAAAAGGCATTAAACAAAGTGCCGTACAAAACGCTACTGCATGCGGTAAAGATGCATGGTGTTCCAGGCAATGTATTAGCATATGTAGAGGATTGGTTAACCAACCAGAAACAAAGAGTGAGGATAAGTGAGTGCTGTTCTGTTTGAAAATCAGTGACTAGTGGTGTGCCTCAGGGATCAGTGTTAGGACCGCAATTATTCACAATTTATATAGATGATTCGGAGTTGGGGACCATGTGCAATGTGTCAAAGTTGTTGTGGTTCTGTTCGCCAAGCTGGGAATTTGTGTTGCAGATGTTTCGTCCTCTGTCTAGGTGACACCCTCAGTGCTTGGGAGCCTCCTGTGAAGCGCTTCTGTGATCTTTCCTCCGGCACTTATAGTGATTTGTATCTGCCGCTTCCGGTTGTCAGTTCCAGCTGTCCGTTGCAGTGGCCGGTATATTGGGTCCAGGTCGATGTGCTTATTGATTGAATCTGTGGATGAGTGCCATGCCTATAGGAATTCCCTGGCTGTTCTCTGTTTGGCTTGTCCTATAATAGTAGTGTTGTCCCAGTCGAATTCATGTTACTTGTCATCTGTGTGTGTGGCTACTAAGGATAGCTGGTCAAATTATGCCGATGACACTAAGATGAGTGGGAGAGCAAAGTGTGCAGAGGACTGTGAAACTTTGCAAAGGGACGTAGATAGTTCAAGTGAGTGAGCAAAGGTCTGACAGATGGAGTGCAATGTTAATAAATGTGAAGTCATCCATTTTGGTAGGAGTAACAGTAAAAAGGACTATTATGTAAATGATGAAAAATTGCAGCACGCTGCTGTGCAGAGGGACCTGGGTGTTCTTGTGCATGAATCACAGAAGGTTGGTCTGCAGGTACAACAGGCAGTTAGGAAGGCAAATGGGATTTTGCCCTTCATTGTAAAAGGGGTTGAGTTTAAACGCAGGGAGGTAATGTTACAGCTGTAGAAGGTGTTGGTGATTCCATACCTGGAATATTGCGTGTAGTTTTGATCTGGAGGGGATGCAGAGGAGGTTCGTTAGGTTGATCCTGGACTTGAGGGAGTTGGTTTATAAGGAGAGACTGAGTAAACGGGGACTATACTCATGGAATTTAGAAGATTGTGGGGGGATCTTATCGAAACATATAAAATTATGAAGGGAATAGATAAGATGGAAGTAGGGAGGATGTTTCCACTGGTGGGTGAAACTAGGACAAGAGGGCACAGCCTCAAAATTAGAGGGAGCGGAGTTAGGACTGAATTGAGAAGGAACACCTTCACCCAGAGGGTTGGGAATCTATGGAATTCCCTGCCCAGTGAAGTAGATGAGGCTGCCTCGTTCAATGTTTTTAAGGCAAAGATAGATAGATTTTTGAACAGTAAAGGAATCGAGGATTATGGTGAGAGGGCGGGTTAGTGGATCGGAGACCACGAAAGGATCGACCATGATCTTATTAAATGGTGGAGCAGGCTCAAGGGGCGAGATGGCCCACTCCTGCTTCTCATTCTTACGTTCTCATGTTCTGACATTGCAGCAGCCAGGAATAGTTCTGCAATACTTGATTTATTCAACATTTCCAGGTCAGGCTGGGTTCTGGCTTCATTATGAATCAGCAATAAAGACAATATCCAATCACTGAGCTCAAAGATAACATCACCTTCCACCACTCTGCTTTAATCTGGTCTGTAACAGACTCCCACTGGATTGCCATTAACCTCTCCTTGCTGGCTGTGACAATCTCGTGTTAGTTAACACAATGGTGATCTTTATTGGCAGCTAAGAAAATCTTGCCAAATGCTTGATCCAGTAACAGCAGGGTGCGGCTTTAACAGTACGGACTATGGGCCATTTGTTTTAATTCACACAGAAGGGGCTTTGAGACTAACCTTTGAGGAAATACCGACAGAAAGGTATATGAACTACAGCAAGAGCAGCGAGGGAGCCCATGGAGATGAAATTTCCTCCAATTAAATATTGGGAAGACTAATGTCATTGTTATCGGTCGCTAACTCCTAAACCCAGCCCTCACCCCAGCAATAGTCTGAGATTAAATCAGTCTGTTGTAATCGCGTACCATGTTTGATAAACTCTCTGTCGCTCAGAGGCTATTGATGACTTGTAACATTGCCCCTGTCTCACTAACCTACTGCTGGAGATCTCCCCCAAGTCTTTCCCACTCCTCTTTAGATTTAGATTACTTACAGTGTGGAAACAGGCCCTTCGGCCCAACAAGGCCACACCGACCCGCCGACGTGCAACCCACCCAGCTCCATTCCCCTACACCTAACACTACGGGCAATTTAGGATGGCTAATTCACCTGACCTGCACATCTTTGGACTGTGGGAGGAAACCGGAGCAGCTGGAGGAAACCCACGCATACACAGGGAGAATGTGCAAACTCCACACAGAGAGTCACCTGAGGCGGGAATTGAACCCAGGTCTCTGGCGCTGTGAGGCAGCAGTGCTAACCACTGTGCCACCGTGCCGCCCACAAATGTGTCCTCAATGTGTCTATTCCAACATGCTCTCTGCTGTTTTCCTGAGGTCTACCTTCTTAATGTTATCTAAACCATTGCTGCCTATGGTCCAACCTACAGGCAGCCCCATTGTCTGATCATCTGTGGGGTTCTCACATTGTCCTTCTTGTTGTCAAATCTCTGTACAGCCTCGTCCCTCCCTCTCTGTAACTCCCTCAGAGCTACAATGTGCTGACACCCTGCAGCCCTGAACTCTGGCATCCCCAACTTTACCATAGAACCTGCTTCCTCAGCGACAGGTTCTAGAATTCCCTCCCTGCACCATCTGTCTCCCTCCCTGCCCTCTTCTTTTTTCCGGTAAAAATGATCCTTGAATCTCAAGTCTCTACAGATTTCAACAACCAGTTCAGGGACAGATTTGGTTCTGGTGAAGTATTTCGGGACATTGTCACTGTGAAAGAGGCTATATAAATGCACCTTGTTGTAACTTATCTGCGGCTCAGGGTGAGTGAGATCAGAGCTGCTTTCGATACAGTGACTGTGGTCAGACCTCCAGGAGGTCACCAGGGAAAGAGAACGGGAGAGAGAGAGAGAGACGGACAGAGAGAGAGAGAGAGAGAGTCAGCAAGAAGGAGGATTGCAGCAGGAGAAACAGGAGCCAAAGAAATGAAAGATGTTATTTTTGATTATGGGATATGTGTGTCACTGGCTGGGCCCAGTATTTATTGCCCGCCCCTAGTTGCCCCTTGAGAAGGTGGGGGTGAGCTGCCTTGTTGACCTGCTGCAGTCCACGTGCTGTAGGGTGACCCACAATGTCCTGAGGGAGGGAATTCCAGGATTCTGACCCCGGGACACTGAAGGAACGGCGATATATTTCCAAGTCAGGATGGGGAGGGGCTTGGAGGGGAACTTGCAGGGGGTGGTGTTCCCATGTACCTGCTGCCCTTGTCCTTCTAGATGGAAGTGGTGGTGGGTTTGGAAGGTGCTGCCTGAGGATCTTTGGTGAATTTCTGCAGAGCATCTTGTAGAGAGTACACACTGCTGCTACTGAGCGTCGGTGGGGGAGGGAGGGGATGTTTGTGGATGTGGTGCCAATCAAGCAGCTGCTTTGTCCTGGATGGTGTCGAGCTTCTTGAGTGTTGTTGGCGCTGCCCCCATCCAGGGGCAAGTGGGGAGTATTCCATCACACTCCTGACTTGTGCCTTGTAGATGGTGGACAGGCTTTGGGGAGTCGGGAGGGGAGTTACTTGCTGCAGTATTCCCAGCCTCTGACCCTCTCTTGGAGCCGCTGTGTTTATGTGGTGAGTCCAGATATGTCTGTGATCCCAGGTAATTCCAAGGATGTAAATAATGGAGATGGTCATAGCCTGGATTTGTGTGGTACAAATATTATTTGACATTTATCAGCCCAAGCCTGGATATTGTCTAGTCTACCAACCCAGATGTGTGTGCACCCAGAGGGAGAGTGGTTATGATGATCGAGGGTGGGATGAGTTTGTTTGATTTCAGTGCCTGATGTTGCTCTTTCTGTAAGTCAGGCATTCATGCCAGGCTGAGGGGTGCGGGGAGGGGGATAAGAGTGAAAGTCAGGAGAAGAATGAAAGTAATAGGGTGGTTGTTATGGGGGCTTTAACTTTCCAGATATTGACTGGGAAAGCTATAGCTCGAGTACGTTAGATGGGTCAGTGTTTGTCCAATGTGTGCAGGAGGGTTTCCTGACACAATATGTAGACAGGCCAACAAGAGGTGAGGCCACACTGGATTTGGTTCTGGGTAACGAACCAGGCCAGGTGTTAGAATTGGAGGTAGGTGAGCACTTTGGGGACAGTGACCACAATTCGGTGACTTTTACTCTAGTGATGGAGAGGGATAAGTGTGCATTGCAGGGCAAGAGTTATACCTGGGGGCAGGGAAATTATGATACGGTGAGGCACAACTTAGGATGCATGCCTTGGAAAAGTAGGCTTCAAGGCAAGGGCGCAATCGATATGTGGAGCTTGTTCAAGGAGCAACTATTGAGTGTCCTTGATAAGTATGTACCTGTCAGGCAGGGAGGAAAGGGTCGTGTGAGGGAGCCGTAGTTTAATAAGGAATTGGAATCCCTTGTTAAAGGGAAGAGGGCGGCCTATGTAAAGATGAGGCGTGAAGGTTCAATTGGGGCGATATAGAGAGTTATAAGGTAGCCAGGAAGGACCTGAAGAGAGAGCTAAGAGCAGCAAGGAGGGGACATGAAAGGTCCTTAGTTGGTAGGATTAGAGAAAACCCAAAGACTTTCTATAGGTATGTCAGGAATCAAAGAATGACTCGGTTTGGAATGGGTCCAGTCAAGGATAGTAGTGGGAAGTTGCGTGTGGAGGCTGAAGAGATTGGGGAGACACTGAATGAATACTTTTTGTCAGTATTTACTCAGGAACAGGACATTGTTGCCGATGTGAATACTGAGTCACAATTAATTAGAATGAACGGCTTTGAGGTATGTAGGGAAGAGGTGTTGGAAATTCTGGAAAGGGTGAAAATAGATAAGTCCCCTGGGCCTGATGGCATTTATCCTAGGATTCTCTGGGAAGCAAGGGAGGAGATTGCAGAGCCATTGGCCTTGATTTTTATGTCCTCGTTGTCTACAGAAATAGTGCCAGAAGACTGGAGGATAGCAAATGTGGTTCCCTTGTTCAAGAAGGGGAGTAGGGATAACCCTAGTAACTATAGGTCGGTGAGTCTCACTTCTGTTGTGGGCAAAGTCTTAGAGAGAATTGTAAGGGATAGGATTTATGAACATCTGGATAGGAATAATGTGATCAAGGATAGTCAGCATGGTTTTGTGAAGGGCAGGTTGTGCCTCACAAACCTTATTGAATTCTTTGAGAAGGTGATAAGGAGGTGGATGAGGGTAAAGCGGTAGATGTGGTGTATATGGATTTTAGTAAGGCATTTGATAAGGTTCCCCATGGTAGGCTACTGCAAAAAATACGGAGGTATGGCATTGAGGGTGAGTTGGAGGTTTGGATTAGGAATTGGCTGGCTGGAAGAAGACAGAGGGTAGTAGTTGATGGTAAAGGTTCATCTTGGAGTGCAGTTACTAGCGGTGTTCCACAAGGATCTGTTTTGGGACCATTGCTGTTTGTCATTTTTATAAATGACCTGGAGGAGGGGCTAGAAGGTTGGGAGAACAAGTTTGCGGATGATACAAAAGTCGGTGGAGTTGTTGACAGTGAGGAAGGATGTGTCAGGTTACAGCGGGAAATAGATAAGCTGCAGAGCTGGGCAGAAGGGTGGCAAATGGAGTTCAATGTGGGTAAGTGTGAGGTGATTCACTTTGGTAAGAGTAACAAGAAGATGGGGTACTGGGCTAATGGTCGGATACTTGGTAGTGTGGATGAGCAGAGGGATCTTGGTGTCCATGTACACAGATCTCTGAAAGTTGCCACCCAGGTAAATAGTGCGGTGAAGAAGGCATATGGCGTACTAGCTTTTATTGGTAGAGGAATTGAGTTCCGGAGTCTTGAGGTCATGTTGCAGTTGTATAAGACTCTGGTGCGGCCGCATCTGGAGTATTGTGTGCAGTTTTGGTCGCCATACTATAGGAAGGATGTGGAGGCACTGGAACGGGTGCAGAGGAGGTTTACCAGGATGTTGCCTGGTACGGTAGGAAGATCGTATGAGGAAAGGCTGAGGCACTTGGGGCTGTTTTCATTGGAGAAAAGAAGGTTTAGGGGTGATTTGATAGAGGTGTACAAGATGTTTAGGGGTTTAGATAGGGTTGACAGTGAGAACCTTTTTCCACGTATGGAGTCAGCTATTACAAGGGGGCATAGCTTTAAATTAAGGGGTGGTAGGTATAGGACAGATGTTAGGGGTAGGTTCTTTACTTAGCGAGTCGTGAGTTCATGGAATGCCCTACCAGTAGCAGTGGTGGACTCTCCCTCTTTATGGTCATTTAAACGGGCATTGGATAGGCATATGGGAGGATAGTGGGCTAGTGTAGGTTAGGTGGGCTTGGATCGGCGCAACATCGAGGGCCAAAGGGCCTGTACTGCACTGTATTTTTCTATGTTCTATGTTCTATGTTCCATAACAGCTTTGGCATTTTTTAAGGAAGACTCCTCTTGTCTCTCTCCCACTAGCCTTCCTTGAGTGTTTGCTGTTCCCTGTTTGTGAGCAGGGAGATATCAGACAGAGAGAGAGAGAGATAGCTGGCACCTTCCACCCTCACTACTCTCATCATCTCCCTCATTGACTCTTTGATCTCTCATTGAGTGTGAGCTCCCCCAACGGTTGGTTCCTCAGTGAGTAGCTGGGACAGACACTGCCAGACCCTTGAGCTCCTTGGAGGGCTACTGATCAATAAACTCCACTCCCACCTACAGGCCTAGAGTGAATCAATCCTGGCACAGCACAGCACCCAGACTGTGGGCACGACACGGGGAGAGAACCCAGGACAATGGGAGTTGTGATAGGTCAGCAGGTGATTTCATACCTTGGTCTCAGAGATTGTTTTTGGGAATACAATGTTCCCGTTTGTTAAATACTGATCAGGTCAGGAAGAGGGACATTGGTAACCACAGTAGATAGCACACCAAGAAAATCAGACAGTTTGTACCAGTGTGTTCGCCTGGCACAGGGAGAGATCATTAACTCACTGGAGCCTGTTACATGTTCCACTAACCCACAGCTCGACCACAGGGCAGCCCCAGTGGCTCGAAGCTGCTTTCCTGAAGAATTGAGTGGGTGGGGAACTCCCCACTGATCCCTGGAAGGACTGAGTGTGGCCACTGGGGTGAGAGACTCTGATCCCAGTCCCAGTGTTACAGCAGCTGGCACAGCCCTCTGTGTCCCTCCTCTGACCCATGACAATTACCCCTTTGTGAATGAGCCTCCGTCAATAATGTAATGGGGTCTATCACATCCTGTTCATCCAAATCCCTGTCCTCTGGAGCCCCTTCGCCTTTCTCGCTTTTGTTCCAGGGCTTTCTCCGTGACAACCACCCAACCAATCAGAGTGAACATGCACGTCAATCAGCTCTCTGTCCTCCTGAGGAGAAATGTTTGAAAGTTTGGTATTCTTGCATGGGTCCTGATGGGTGCGGTGTGAGGTGGGGATGTAACACCGGATCGTTACTGCGTCCCTCTGAGGTACTGCCTGATCTTTGATTGTGAAGCAGCTGTGGAGGGTGAATTCTAACGTGTTTTACGCAGATCCTAGACATGAAACAGTGGCAGAGTGGTATTGTTACTGGAATAGAATCCAGAAAAAAACTAGGAGCAGGAGGAGGCCATTCAGCCCCTCAAGCCTGCTCCACCATTCAATACGATCACAGCTGACCTCATTTCAGCCTCAACTCCACTTTCTTGCTCGCTCTCCATAACCCTTCAATTCATTACTGACTAAAACCCTGTCTATCTCCTCCTCAAGTTTATTCACTGTCCCAGCACACACCATACCCCACAGATACGTGACCCTTTGAGGGAAGTAACTTTTCCTCATCTCTGTTTTAAATCTGATTCCCCTCATCTTAAACCTCTCATTCTGGATTGTCCCACACGAGGAAGCATCCTCTCTCCGTCCACTTTGTCAATCCCCTTTCACAGGTTATGAACCTTAATTAGATCTCCTCCCTGTCTTACAAACTCCTGAGAGTACACTGCGCGACCTCACTTCATCAGACAAGGCTCTCATCTCTGGAATCAATCCAGTGACCCTCCTGTGAGCTGTTTCCAATATAGAATCACAGGCTAACCTCTGGAGATGTGAGTTTGAATGCCACCAGAACAGAGGGTGAAATCAGAATTAAAAGCTAAGGCTAACGCCTACTGCTGTCAATTATCATAAAAACTCATCTGGAACATTAACATCCTTCAGGGAGGGAAATCCTGACCTGGTCTGGCCTACGTGTGACTCCAGACCCACAGTCATGTGGCTAACTCTGAACTACACCCTGGGTAATAAACGTAGACCATTGCAGTGGCCCCCACGCCCCGTGAACAAGAGCGAATACCCCTTCTGGGAGTTTGGGTTTTCCATTGTTTCCCGTTACAGGATATCAGTAACCTTCATGCTGAGGTGGATTGAACATGATGGGGAAGGAAGCAGAGTGTGAGGACTCCTGCACAATAAATGCTGCCTGGACAATGATGGCCGCCCCCCACCCCCCCCCCCATCCCGTGAACAAATAAAAAAGAGCAAAAGTGGCAGCTGACCTTGACAGCTGAGTGAGCAGGAGTCCTCACACTCTGCTTCCTTCCCCCATCATCTTCAACTCACCTCGACATGAAGGTAACTGGCTTCTGAGGTCCTCTGATGGGGCACAATGGGAAACTTCAACACCCATATAGGATTGTATGACCCTACAAGGGGTAGTGAGGACGGCTGAGAGGATCATCGGGGTCTCTCTCCCCTCCATTACAGACATTTACACCACACGCTCATCCGAAAGGCTAAGAGCATTGTGGAAGGCCCCACACACCCCTCACTCAAACCCTTCATCCTCCTGCCACCTGGCAGGAGACACCAGAGCATTCGGTCTCTCACGGCCAGACTGTGCAACAGTTTCCTCCCCCAAGCCATCGGGCTCCTTAACACGGTCTGATCGGATTCATTCCGAAATTCTTAGCATAACCTTGAACTACTGCTAGAAAAATGCCGATTATTTATCGATCTTCTCTGACACTGTAACTTCCGTGTTTTGGGCTTCTTATGCACTTTCTGCCGTGTATGATCGTGTAGTTTGTGCTGTCCATGTATCACCCTCGGTCCTGGAGGAACACAGTCTTGTTTTTGCTGTATCAGTTGTACATGATAGAAATGACAAATAAAAAACTGTTGTCCACCCGAAGGTGTATTCACTCTTGTTCACGGGACGTGGATGTCACTGCAATGGCCTACATTTATTACCCAGGGTGTAGTTCAGAGTTAGCCACATGGCTGTGGGTCTGGAGTCACATATAGGCCAGAGCGGTAAGAGTCATATAGTCATAGAGATGTCCAGCATGGAAACAGACCCTTCAGTCCAACCCGTCCATGCTGACCAGATATCCCAACCCAATCTAGTCCCACCTGCCAGCACCCGGCCCATATCCCTCCAAACTCTTCCTATTCATACACCCATCCAAATGCCTCTTAAATGTTATAATTGTACCAGCCTCCACCACATCCTCTGGCAGCTCATTCCATACAAATACCACCCTTTGCATGAAAATGTTGCCTCTCAAGTCTCTTTTATATCTCTCCCCTCTCACCCTAAACCTATGCCCTCTAGTTCTGGACTCCCCCAACCCAGGGAAAAGACTTTGTCTATTTATCCTATCCATGCCCCTCTTAATTTTGTAAACCTCTATAAGGTCACCCCTCAGCCTCCGACGCTCCAGGGAAAACAGCCCCAGCCTGTTCAGACTCTTCCTATAGCTCAAATCCTTCAACCCTGACAACATCCTTGTAAATCTTTTCTGAACCCTTTCAAGTTTCACAACATCTTTCCCATTGCAAGGAGACCAGAACTGCACACAATATTCCAACAGTGGCCTAACCAATGTCCTGTACAACCACAACATGACCTCCCAACTCCTGTACTTAATAGTCTGACCAATAAAGGAAAGCATACCAAACACCTTCTTCACTATCCTATCTACCTGCGATTCCACTTTCAAGTAGCTATGAAACTGCACTCCAAGGTCTCTTTGTTTAGCAACACTCCCTAGGACCTTACCATTAAGTGTATAAGTCCTGCTAAGATTTGCTTTCCCAAAATGCAGCACCTCGCATTTATCTGAATTAAACTCCATCTGCCAACACTCAGCCCATTGGCCCATCTGGTCCAGATCCTGTTGTAATCTGAGGTAACCCTCTTCGCTGTCCACGACACCTCCAATTTTGGTGTCATCTGCAAACTTACTAACTGTGCTATCTTATGCTCGCATCCAAATCATTTTGGTAAATGACAAAAAGTAGTGGACCCAGCACCGATCCTTGTGGCACTCCACTGGTCACAGGCCTCCAGTCTGAAAAACAACCCTCCACCACTACCCTCTGTCTTCTACCTTTGAGCAAGTTCTGTATCCAAATGGCTAGTTCTCCCTGTATTCTATGAGATCTAACCTTGCTAATCAGTCTCCCATGGGGAACCTTGTCGAACGTCTTACTGAAGTCCATATAGATTACATCTACTGCTCTGCCCTCATCAATTTTCTTTGTTATTTCTTCAAAAAACTCAATCAAGTTTGTGAGACATGATTTCCCACGCACAAAGCCATGTTCACTATCCGAAATCAGTCCTTGCCTTTACAAATACACGTCCATCCTGTCCCTCAGGATTCTCTCCAATAACTTGCCCACCACCGAGGTCAGGCTCACCGGTCAATAGTTCCCTGGCTTGTCTTTACCGCCCTTCTTAAACAGTGGCACCACGTTAGCCAACCTCCAGTCTTCCAGCACCTCACCTGTGACTATCGATGATACAAATATCTCAGCAAGAGGCCCAGCAATCACTTCTCTAGCTTCCCACAGAGTTCTCGGGTATACCTGATCAGGTCCTGGGGATTTATCCACCTTTACCCGTTTCAAGACATCCAGCACTTCCTCCTCTGTAATCTGGACATTTTGCAAGATGTCACCATCTATTTCCCTACAGTCTATATCTTCCGTATCCTTTTCCACAATAAATACTGTTGCAAAATATGCATTTAGTATCTCCCCCATTTACTGTGGCTCCACACAAAGGCCGCCTTGCTGATCTTTGAGGGAAAAAGTGAGGACTGCAGATGCTGGAGATCAGAGCTGGAAATGTGTTGCTGGAAAAGCGCAGCAGGTCAGGCAGCATCCAAGGAGGAGGAGAATCGACGTTTCGGGCATAAGCCCTTCTTCAGGAATGAGGAAAGTATGATCTTTGAGGGACCCTATACTCTCCCTAGTTACCCTTTTGTCCTTAATATATTTGTAAAAACCCTTTGGATTTTCCTTAATTCTATTTGCCAAAACTATCTCCTGTCCCTTTTTGCCCTCCTGATTTCCCTCTTAAGTATACTCCTACCTCCTTTATACTCTACTAAGGATTTACTCGATCTATCCTGTCTATGCCTGGAAGTATATGTCTATACTTCCTTCTTTTTCTTAACCAAACCCGCAATTTCTTTAGTCATCCAGCATTCCCTATACGTACCAGCCTTCCCTATGACTCTGACAGGAATATACTGTTTTGGGCGGCACGGTGGCACAGTGGTTAGCACTGCTGCCTCACAGCGCCAGAGACCCGGGTTCAATTCCCGCCTCAAGCGACTGACTGTGTGGAGTTTGCACGTTCTCCCCGTGTCTGCGTGGGTTTCCTCCGGGTGCTCCGGTTTCCTCCCACAATCCAAAGATGTGCGGGTCAGGTGAATTGGCCATGCTAAATTGCCCCTAGTATTAAGTAAGGGGTAAATGTTAGGGGTATGGGTGGGTTGCGCTTCGGCGGGGCGGTGTGGACTTGTTGGGCCGAAGGGCCTGTTTCCACACTGTAAGTAATCTAGTAATCTAATCTAATCTAATACTTTCTCTGGACTCTCGTTATCTTATTTCTGAAGGCTTCCCGTTTTCCAGCCGTCCCTTCACCTGCGAACGTTTGCCTCCAATCAGCTTTTGAAAGTTCTTGCCTCATACTGTCAAAATTGGCCTTTCTCCAATTTAGAATTTCAACTTTTAGATCTGGTCTATCCTTTTCCATCACTATTTTAAATCTAATAAAATTATGGTCACTGGCCCCAAAGTGCTCCCCCACTGACACCTCAGTCACCTGCCCTGCCTTATTTCCCAAGAGTAGGTCAAGTTTTGCACCTTCTTTAGTCGGTACATCCACATACTGAATCAGAAAATTGTCTTGTACACACTTAACAAATTCCTCTCCATCTAAACCTTTAACACTATGGCAGTCCCAGTCAATGTTTGGAATGATGAAGGGCTTTTGCCCAAAACGTCGATTTTCCTTGGATGCTGCCTGAACTGCTGTGCTCTTCCAGCACCACTAATCCATAATCTAGTTTCCAGCATCTGCAGTCATTGTTTTTACCTCAGATTATAACAGGATCTGGACCAGATGGGCCAATGGGCTGAGAAGTGGCAGATGGAGTTTAATTCAGAAAAATGCGAAGTGCTGCATTTTGGGAAAACAAATCTTAGCAGGACTTATACACTTAATGGTAAGGTCCGAGGGAGTGTTGCTGAACAAAGAGACCTTGGAGTGCAGGTTCATAGCTCTTCGAAAGTGGAGTCACAGGTAGATAGGATAGTGAAGAAGGCATTTGGTATGCTTTCCTTTATTGGTCAGAGTATTAAGTACAGGAGTTGGGAGGTCATGTTGTGGTTGTACAGGACATTGGTTAGGCTACTGTTGGAATATTGTGTGCAGTTCTGGTCTCCTTGCTATGGGAAAGATGTTGTGAAACTTGAAAGGGTTCAGAAAAGATTTACAAGGATGTTGTCAGGGTTGAAGGATTTGAGCTATAGGGAGAGTCTGAACAGGCTGGGGCTGTTTTCCCTGGAGCGTCGGAGGCTGAGGGGTGACCTTATAGAGGCATATAAAATTATGAGGGGCATGGATAGGATAAATAGGCAAAGTCTTTTCCCTAGGGTCAGGGAGTCCAGAACTAGAGGGCATAGGTTTAGGGTGAGAGGGGAAAGATATAAAAGAGACCTACGGGGCAACATTTTCACATAGAGGGTGTTACGTGTATGGAATGAGCTGCCAGAGGATGTGGTGGAGGCTGGTTCAATTGCAACATTTAAGAGGCATTTGGATGGGTATATGAATAGGAAGGGTTTGGAGGGATATGGGCCGGGTGCTGGCAGGTGGGACTAGACTGGGTTGGGATATATTATGGAACATTACAGCGCAGTACAGGCCCTTCGGCCCTTGATGATACGCCGACCTGTCATACCAATCTGAAACCCATCTAATCTACACTATTCCATGTACGTCCATATGTTTGTCCAATGACAAATTAAATGTACTTAAAGTTGGCGAATCTACTACCATTGCAGGCAAAGCATTCCATACCCTTCTTACTCTGAGTAAAGAAACTACCTCTGACATCTGTCCTATATCAATCACCCCTCAATTTAAAGCTATGCCCCTTTGTGCTCGCCGTCCCCATTCTTGGAAAAAGGCTCTCCCAGTCCACCCTATCTAACCCTCTGATTATCTGATATGTCTCTATTAAGTCACCTCTCAACCTTCTTCTCTTGAACGAAAACAGCCTCAAGTCCCTCAGCCTTTCCTCGTAAGACCTCCCCTCCATACCAGGCAACACCCTAGTAAATCTCCTCTGCACCCTTTCCAAAGCTTCCACATCCTCCTTATAACGCTGTGACTAGAACTGTACACAATACTCCAAGTGCGGCTGCACCAGAGCTTTGTAGAGCTGCAGCATAACCTCATGGTTCCGGAACTCAATCCCTCTATTAATAAAAGCTAAAACACTATATGCCTTCTTAACAACCCTGTCAATCTGGGTGGCAACTTTCAAGGATTTGTGTACCTGGACACCGAGAGCTCTCTGCTCATCTACACTCCCAAGAATCTTACCATTAGCCCAGTATTTTGCATCCCGATTACTCCGGCCAAAGTGAATCACCTCACACTTGTCCACATTAAGCTCCATTTGCCACCTCTCAGCCCAGCTCTGCATCCTATCTATGTCTCTCTGTAACCTACTACATCCTTCGTCACTATCCACAACTCCACCGACCTGAGTGTCGTCCGCAAATTTACTAACCCATCCTTCTACGCCCTCATCCAGGTCATTTATAAAAATGACCAACAGCAGTGGACCCAACACCGACCCTTGCGGTACACCACTGCTAACTGGACTCCAGGATGAACATTTCCCATCAACCACCACCCTCTGTCTTCTTTCAGCAAGCCAATTACTGATCCAAACTGCTATATCTCCCACAATCCCATTCCTCCGCATTTTGTACAATAGCCTACTGTGGGGAACCTTATCGAATGCCTTGCTGAAATCCATATACACCACATCAACCGGTTTACTCTCAGCTACCTGTTTGGTCACTTTGTTAAAAAACTCAATAAGATTCGTTAGGCACGTCCTATCCTTCACAAAACCGTGCTGACTGTCCCTGATCAGATTATTCTTTTCTAGATGGTTCTCAATCCTATCTCTTATAACCTTTTCCAACACTTTACCAACAACTGAAGTGAGACTCACTGGTCTGTAATTACCAGGGTTGTCTCTACTACCCTTTTTGAACAAGGGAACCACATTCGCTATCCTCCAATCCTCAGGCACTATTCCTGTAGACAATGATGATTTGAAGATCGATGCCAAAGGCTCGGCAATCTCTTCCCTCACTTCCCAGAGGATCCTAGGATAGATCCCATCTGGCCCAGGGGACTTGCCTATTTTCACACACTGCAGTATTTCTAATACCTCTTTCTTGTGAACCTCAATCTCTCTAGCCTAGATGCATGTATCTCTATCTTCCTCACCAACATTTTCATTTTCTATAGTGAACACTGTCAAAAAATATTTATTTAGTGCTTCCCCTAGCTCCTCTGACTCCATACACAACTTCCCACTATTATCCTTGATTGGCCCTAATTTAACTCTCGTCATTCTTTTATTCCTGACATACTTATGGAAAGCCTTAGGGTTATCCCTGATCCTATCTGCCAACAACCTCTCATGTCCCCTCCTGGCTCTTCTGAGCTCTCTTTTTAGGACTTTCCTGACTTCCTTGTAACCCTCAAGCGCCCTGAGTTTTCACATTTTATCCTAACATAAGCCTTCTTCTTCTTCTGGACCAGGGAATTCCACTTCCTTAGTAAACCACGGCTCACACGTTCTATATCTTCCTCCCTGCCTGACAGGTACATACTTATCTAGGACACACAGGAGCTTTTCCTTGAATAAGCTCCACATTTTTAGTGTGCTCATCCCCTGCAGTTTCCTTCCCCATTCTACGCTTCCTAAATCTTTCCTAATTGCATCGTAATTTCCCTTCCCCCAGCTGTAACTCTTGCTCGGTGGAGAACACCTATCCCTTTCCATCACAAAAGTAAACCTGAGAATTGTGATCGCTGTCTCCAAAGTGCTCACCTACTTCCAAATCTAACACCTGGCCGGGCTCGTTACCCAGTACCAAATCTAAAGTGCCTTCACCCCTTGTAGGCCTGTCTACATACTGTGTCAGGAAGCCCTCCTGCACACACTTGACAAAAACAGACCCAGCTATAGTACTCGTACTGTAGTGTTCCCAGTCAATATTTGGATAGTTGAAGTCCCCCATGACAACTACCCTGCCTCTCTCACTCCTATCGATATCTTTGCTATCCTTTCCTCAACAGCTCTGGGACTATTCGGAGGCCTATAGAAAACTCCCAGCATGGTGACTTCTCCTTTCCTGTTTCTAACCTCAGCCCATACTACCGCAGTTAACAAGTCCCCAAACATCCCTTCTACAACTGTAATATTGTCCCTGATCAACAATGCCACACCTCCCCCTCTTTTACCATCTTCTCTGTTCTTACTGAAATATCTGAATCCCGGAACCTGCAACAGCCAATCTTGTCCCTGCTCTATCCATGTCTCCGTAATGGCCACTACATCGAAGTCCCAGGTGCCAACCCATGCTGCCAGTTCACCCACTATTTTGGATGCTCCTTGCGTTGAAGTACACACACTTCAAACCAGGTTCTCGCTTGCCAGTGTCAGATACTTGATTTGGGAACTCCCTACTCTCATCCTCTTCTGTACCTGTCCTGCAATTTTGGTTCCCATCCCCCTGCTGTATTAGTTTAAAACCACCTTAATAGCCTTAGCGAATTTCCCCCCCAGGATATTGGTACCCCTCTGATTTAGATGAAGACCATCTGCTTGTAGAGGTCCCACCTACCCCAGAAAGAGCTCCAATTATCCAAAAACCTGAAACCCTCCCTCCTGCACCATCCTTGTAGCCACGTGTTCAACTCCTTTCCTTCCCTATTCCTCACCTCACTAGCATTTGGCACGGGCAGCAAACCAGAGACAACAACTCTGTTTGTCCTAGCTCTAAGCTTCCATCCTAGCTCCCTGAATTTCTGCCTCAAGTCCCATCTCTCTTCCGAGATGGCCAGCATGGACGGGTTGGACCGAAGGGTCTGTTTCCATGCTGTACATCTCTATGACATGACTCTAAGTGGTTTAGGAGAATCCTGAAGTCATGAAAAGTGCTACGTAAGTGCAAGACTTCCATTTTCTTCAGGTGTATTTGTTGCCATGGGTACACAGTGTACTGGGAGTTTGCAGAGCAGTGATTGATTACTGCTCAGTCCGTTTCCTCACCCCCTCACAGCCACCCCATGTTATGCCAGAACATACATCACCCACGGGCACCATCTCTGTCGGCACGGCAACCACTTGGTGAACAGAGGCCCGTCTGTGTCCCTGAGAATAGTGGAAGGAACCAGAATATAATCAGCCCAGGAAGATCAACTGAGACAGATTACCATCAACAGGATCATTTTAACCCAGTGCTGTCCCTGTCCTGGGTGTGTTTGATGGGGACAGTGTAGAGGGAGCTTTACTCTGTATCTAACCTCATGCTCTCCCTGTCCTGGGAGTGTTTGATGGGGGACAGTGTAGAGAGAGCTTTACTCTGTATCTAACCCCATACTGTCCCTGTCCTGGGAGTGTTTGATGGGGACAGTGTAGAGGGAGCTTTACTCTGTATCTAACCTCGTGCTCTCCCTGTCCTGGGAGTGTTTGATCGGGACAGTGTGGAGGGAGCTTTACTCTGTATCTAACCCTGTGCTGTCCCTGTCCTGGGAGTGTTTGATGGGGACAGTGTAGAGGGAGCTTTACTCTGTATCTAACCTCGTGCTCTCCCTGTCCTGGGAGTGTTTGATGGGGACAGTGTAGAGGGAGCTTTACTCTGTATCTAACCCCGTACTGTCCCTGTCCTGGGAGTGTTTGATGGGGACAGTGTAGAGGGATCTTTACTCTGTATCTAACCTCGTGCTGTCCCTGTCCTGGGAGTGTTTGATGAAGACAGTGTGGAGGGAATTTTATGTGGTTGTGTCAAATTAATCTTGCCCCGGGGAATTGTTGATAATTATATTGTGTATATGATTTGTTATTCTTGGAAGATAATAGATATTTGGCATGAGAAAGTGAACAATGCCTGTCGGAGATGCTATCCTGTAGCTGGTGTCATTTAAATTGGATCATCTTTCAGAAATTATCTGGGACTCGTTATCCATGGTGACGCAGGATCCGGTCTGTGTGCTCAGGGAACAGGAATCTGTTTGATTAACCGATGGATCTGAACGCTGGATGTTTGCAGCACAGCCTGCACTTGATACTCACTTGTCACCCCCTGCAAACCACAGTGTCCTAGATCCCTGAGTCCACATGATTTAATTCTCCACAATGGAGATACATACAGAGTAAAGCTCCCTCTACACTGTCCCACATCAAACTCTCCCAGGGACAGCACGAGGTTAGATACAGAGTAAATCTCCATCTACACTGTCCACATCAAACATTCCCAGGAGAGGGACAGCATGGAGTTAGATACTGAGGTAAAGCTCTCTGTACACTATCTCCCATCAAACACTCCCAGGACAGGGACAGCACGGGGTTAGATACTGAGGTAAAGCTCCCTCTATACTATCTCCCATCAAACACTCCCAGGGCAGGGACAGCACGGGTTAGATACAAAGTAATGCTCCCTCTACACTGTCCCCATCAAACACTCCCAGGACAGGGACAGCACGGGTTAGATACAAAGTAATGCTCCCTCTACACTGTCCCCATCAAACACTCCCAGGACAGGACAGCATAGGGTTAGGTACTGAGTAAAACTCCCTCTACACTGACCCTGCCCCCCCCCACATCAAGCAGTCCGGGGACATGGACAGCACGAGGTCAGATACAGAGTAAAAACAATTGAAATAAGGAGGAACTATGAGGAGAAACAATTGAAATATGAGGCTAAGCTAGCCAGTGATATGAAGCAGGACTGCAAGAGTTTCTTTAGATATATAAGGGTCAAGAGAGAGGCAAAAAAATCAACATTGGACTGCTGGAAAGTGATGCTGAAGAGATAGTAGTGAGGAAGTAGGAAATGGCTGAGGAACTGAATAGTTACGTCGCATAGGTCTTCGTGGTGGAAGACGCAAGTAACATCCCAAAAATTCCAGAGGGTGAGGGGGTAGAGCTGAGTGTGGTGGCCATCACCAAGGAAAAATGAATGGCCTGAAGGTGGGTAAATCACCTGGACCAGATGGACTACACCCCAGAGTTCTCAGGGAGATGGCTGAAGAGACAGTGAAAACATCAGTGGTGATCTTTCAGGAGCCGCTAGAGTCTGGGAGGGTCCCAGAGGACTGGAAAATCATTAATGTGACATCCTTATTTAAAAAGACGGAAAATTACAGACCAATTAGCCTAACCTTGGTCATGGATAAGATCCTGGAATCCATTGTGAAGGATGAGATTTCTGAATATTTGTAAGTTTGTGGTAAAATAGGGCAAAGTCAGCATGGTTTCATCAAGGGGAGGTCATGCCTGACAAATCTGTTAGAATTCATTGAGGAAGTAAAGAGCAGGTTAGACCAATGAGAGCCAATGGATGTCATCTACCTGGACTCCAAGAAGGTCTTTGACAAGGTGTCGCACAGGAGGCTACTGAGAAAGATAAGGGCCCATGGTGTTAGAGGCAAGGTGCTAGCATGGATAGAAGCTTGACTGTCTGGCAGAAAGCAGAGAGTGGGGATAAAAGGGTCTTTGTCAGGATAGCAGCCGGTGACAAGTGGTGTTCCACAAGGCTCAGTGTTGGGACCACAAAGTTTCACTTTATACATAATGATCGAGATGCAGGAACTGAGGGCATTCTGACAAAGTTTGCAGATGATACAAAGACAGGGAGAGGGACAGGTAGCATTGAGGAGGTGGGGAGGCTGCAGAAGGATTTGGACAGGTTAGGAGAGTGGGCAAAAAGTGGGCGATAGAGTACAATGTGGGAAAATGCGAGGTCGGAAGAATAGAGGGATGGGCTATTTTCTAAATGGGGAGGAAATTCAGAAGTCTGAACTGCAAAGATACTTGGGGGTTCTAGTCTAGGATTCTCTCGAGGTAAACTTACAGGTTGAGTCAGTAGTTAGGAAGGCAAATGCAATGATGGTATTTATTTTGAGAGGATTTGAATATAAAAGCAGGGATGTACCTCTGAAGCTCTGTAAGGGTCTGGTCAGACCACGTGTGGAGTATTGTGCGCAGTTTTGGGCCCCATAATCTCAGGAAGGACGCAATGGCCCTGGAGTGTGTTCAGAGGAGGTTCATGAGAATGGTCCCAGGAATAACAAGCTTAACACGAGAGGAATGTTTGAGGACTCTGGGTTTATACTCGGTGGAGTTTAGAAAGATGAGGGGGTATCTAATAGAAACAGACAGAATACTGAATGGCCTGGACAGAATAGATGTTGGGAAGATGTTTCCATTGGTAGGAGAGACCAGGACCTGAGGGCACAGCCTTAGGGTAAAGGGAAGACCTTTTAGAATGGAAATAAGGAGAAACGTCTTCAGCCAGAGAGTGGGGAATCTGTGGAATTCATTGCCACAGAAGGGTGTGAAGGCCAGGTCATTGGGTATGTTTAAGACAGAGATCGATAGGTTCTAAGTATCAAGGGGGGTCAGGGGTTACTGGGGGAAATGGGGAGAATGGGGTAGAGAAACTTATTAGCCATGATTGAATGTTGGAACCAACTTGATGGGCTGAATGTCCTAATTTCTGCTCTTGTGTCTTATGGTCTTAAAATCCCTCAACTCTATCCCCATCAAACACGCACAGGATAGAGATAACAAGGGGTTAGATTAGGAATAAAGCTCCCTCTACACTGTTCCCATCAATCAGATCAAGGACAGGGACGGCACAGGGTCAAATACAGAGTAAAGCTCCCTCTACATGGTCCATCCTTCAAACATTCCCAGGACAGGGACAGCACAAGGTTAGATACAGAGTAAAGCTCCCTCTACACTGTCCCCAACAAACTTCCCAGGACAGGGACAGCACGGGGTTAGATTAGAGTGATGCTGGAAAAGCACGGCAGGTCAGGCAGCATCCGAGGAGCAGGAAAATCAATGTTTCGGACAGAAGTCTTCATCAGGAGTTTTATACAGAGTAAAGCTCCCTCCACACTGAACACCAATTAAACACTCCTGGGACATGGACAGCATGGGGTTAGATACAGAGTAAAGCTCCTTCTACACTGTCCCCCATCAAACACTCCCAGGACAGGGATAGCACGGGGTTAGATACTGAATAAATCTCCCTCTACACTGTCCCCCATCAAACACTCCCAGGACAGGGACAGCATGGGGTTAGATACAGAGTAAAGCTTTCTCTACACTGTCCCAATTACATTCATTTGTTTACACACGCTCGATACAATTTATTGTCTCTTTCCTCCTTTTTAAAGCATTGCTGATTTTTCTCATTTCCAGCCCATAAACCAAATAAGTGACATGTTCTTGCAGTCTCCATGGAGACAAAGCACAATTAATGTTGCAAGCTCAGTTACCCTTCTTCTGAACCGAGGCTCACTGAACTGGAACCATTAACTCTGCTTTCTCTCCACAGATGCTGCCAGACCTGCTGAATTTCTCTAGCAATTTTGTTTCTGATTTCCAGCACCCACAGTTCTTTGTTTTATTTAAGTGAAAAATTGTCACTTTTAGTTCAGTCTCCCCCAAGAGGAGACATACTCCCCACATCCACCCTGGACCCTCCGGATTTTGCGCATTTTCATCAGGTTTCCCAGCTGTTTTGAAACTCCCTGTGGATTCAAGCCCAGTCTGTCCAACCTTTCCTCATGAGATTATCCGCCCACTCCAGAGATTAACCTTGTAAACATTTCCAGAACTAGTTGTGACAAATTCATCTTCTTTCGATAAGAAGACCAATAGTGCACAGGGGACACCAGATGTGCTCTCAGCACTGTCCTGTATAAATAACGTGTAACCTCAATATTTTTGCCTTCAATTTCCCTTGTGATAAACACACAGACATGGCATGGGGGAGTGGGATATCTGAGTCTTTGAGTGCTCTCTCACAGTGAGTTACTGCAGATGCTGCAATCTGTACTGAAAACCCAACGGGCCATTGAGCATCCACAGAGCTCCTGTGGTTTCCAATATTGTATGTTCCAGAACCTTCTCTATCAGTTAATCCTGTATCATATTGCCTGCCTCTTGCTTTCTCCCCATCCCCTTTGCTCCCTATAAATCTATCCCTTTCATGAATATATTCAGTGAGTTGACCTTCTGTGGCAGAGAATTCTACAAGTTAACTACTCTCTGAGTGAACTTATCTTTCCTCATTTTATGATTTAGAGATGCCGGTGTTGGCCTGTGGTGGACAAAGTTAAAAATCACACAACACCAGGTTATAGTCCAACAGGTTTATTTGGAAGCACTAGCTTTCAGAGTGATGCTCCTTCATCAGGTGGTTGTGGAGAATAAGATCATAAGACACAGAATTTAGAGCAAAAGATTACAGTGTAATGTAACTGAAATTAGTTTCAAAAACACCACAATATATAACTTCAGTTACATCACACTGTAAAGTCTTGTTATAAATTCTGTGTCTTATGATCTTATACTCCATAACCACCTGGTGAAGGAGCAGTGCTCCAAAAGCTAGTGTTTCCAAATAAACCTGTTGGACAATAACCTGGTGTTGCGTGATTTTTAACTTCCTCATTTTTGTCATGTACTCTGAACTTATATCCTCTGGTTCCAGTCCTCCCCAACCGTCCTTGATTTATCTAGCCTTGTTAGAATTTTTACGTTTCAAATCGGATCCCCCTTTCATCTCATCCTTTGAAACTCTCATGAATCCAGTGCTCTTCACATTCCTGATGGAAGAGCTTTTGCTCAAATCGTCGACTCTCCTGCTTCTCGGATGCTGCCAGACCAGCTGTGCTTTTCCAGCGCCACCCTTTTTGTCTCTGAATACCGTCCCAGACTAACAAGCGGCTCCTCAAATGACAGTCTTGTTACTCCGATAAACAATGAGAGTCTTTGGTCTTTCCCGATGGCTGGCTGCATTGCAAGAGCTGGTTGGAATCCATCTACTGACCTCTGCCCCAGAAAAAAAATAGACTCGCTATCAAAATTCAAAAGAAAACTCTGATGCAGTGACAAATGATACTCCAGAGATGTAGGTTAATGCTCTTGGAGACATGTACTCAAATCCCACTCCAGCTGGTGGGAATTTTATTTTCGTTCATAAACAGAGCTGGAATGGAAAGTAATGGGGATGGGGGAGTAAAGGGGACCTGGGACAATGTGCTGGTTCTGCGGGACTGTGTTCCTAACTTCGAGGGCAGAAGGTAGTCTCGGAAATAAGCCTCCACACGCTATAGTGCAAAAGGAAATGTTTTATTCAATCAGCAATGAAGTTGACTGGACTCTTTTTACTGTTAAACAAACAATAAATTAACTCGTGTCATGCTTTTCCATCAAATCAAAAATAAGGCCTTTATTACAGTCAAATGTATTCTTCAAATAAGTGTCGAACCAGTTATCAGTGAGTTACAATGGGAATTCAGCTAAATCCCCCGATAATCCCAAGCCCGTACCCAATCAAAATAGGGATAGGACACAGATAGCCATGTCTTGGCGGAGTTAAAGATCAGGGAGAGAGTGAGAACTGCAGACGCTGGAGATCAGAGTCAAGAGTGTGACGCTGGAAAAGCACAGCAGGTCAGGCAGCATCCGAGGAGCAGGAGAGTCAACGTTTCGGGCAAAAGGCTTTCATCAGGAGTTAAAAATCACACACCACTAGATTATAGTCTAACAGGTTTATTTGGAACACTAACTTTCAGAGTGCCGCTCTGCTGTAACCCTCTCACAGAGCAGCTTTGATGGGTGGGGATGAACCAAACAGAAAAGGGAACAAAGAACACCCCAAGGGGGAGCTCGGACGACCGAAAATGTCTTCTCTTAGTTCCTTCAAATCCCCGTTGATGAGATCTAATCGCTAACTGTCACCAAACAATGAAGACTAGATTTCAGATTCAGCTGAGGAACAGATGAGAGATCTGAGGAAAGGTCACTTAGCCTGAAGCGTTAACTCTGATTTCTCTCCACAGATGCTGCGAGAGCTGCTGAGCTTTTCCAGCAATTTCTGTTTTTGAACAAATTGGAGTCTTGATATCTGAACATTTATCAGGGTTAATCTGAGCTAAAACATCTTTTCTCCACCACCAACCCCCCAGCTGCAGCATAAATGTTGTCGCCTCCACACTTCACAGCAACTCTGATGAAGACTCATCCAGACTCGAAACGTTAGCTTGCTCTCTCTCCGTGGATATAAAGTTTATGCCCTTATTGAATGTGAGAGAGAGAGAGAGAGAGAGAGAGAGAGAGAGAGTTCTGAAGAAGGATCATTGGATTTGAAATATAACTTCTGCTTCTCTCTCCACTGATGTTGTAAGACCTGCTGAGTTTCTCCAGCAATTTATGTGTTTGTTTGAGAGAAAGAGAGAGAGTACTGCTTATGCTTACAAAGGTATTCACAAACTGGGGCGTACTGAGAAACACACTCATTACCTCAGATCAGAGACTGTTGCTAGGTGATGATGCAACAGATCCATTAGAGTTTTCAGCTCTGTTTGTTGAACATTAAATGAATAAAACTCCACACTGATTCTCGCTAACAAAATTGCTGGGCACTGCTTTTCAAAGTCTCTTGTTCTTTTTGTTAAACAGCAGATTAGGTTATAAATCTTTAACTTGGCAGATCTAGACAATGAGGAGAAAGTGAGGACTGCAGATGCTGGAGATCAGAGCTGAAAATGTGTTGTTGGAAAAGCGCAGCAGATCAGGCAGCATCCAAGGTGCAGGAGGATCGACGTTTTGGGCATGAGCCCTTCTTCAGGAACACTTCCTGAGGAAGGGCTTTTGCCCTGAAACGTCGATTCTCCTGCTCCTTGGATGCTGCCTGACCTGCTGCACTTTTCCAGATCCAGACAATCACATGATAAATGCTTTGCGACTCTGTGATATCTAAATTTCCATCTTCCAGTTCTTATAATCTATAAATACATGGGTTCTTAACAATTATCACAGGGTGGGTAATCAAAGGCCCAGGTTAATGCTGTGGGGCTTTGAATCCCATCATGACAGGTGGTGAAATTTGAATTCAATGCAAAACTGGATTTTAAAAACTAGTCTAATGTCAATCATGTCAATATTGTTAATTCTCATAAAACACACCCAGGTCACTCATGTCCTTTAGAGAGGGAAATCTGTTGTCCTTACCTGGTCTGGTCTACGTGTGACTCCAGATCCACAGCAATGTGGTTAACTCTTCATCAACCTCTGAAAAAGCTTTAAATCACACAACACCAAGATATAGTCCAACAGGTTTATTTGAAAGTACCAGCTTTCGGAGCACTGCTCCTTCATCAGGTAAACCTCTGAAAAAGCTGAGCAAACCATTCAAGGGCAATTAGGTTAGGGCAGTAACTGCTGCACTCCCCGTGAGATAATGTGCTTGAAATGATCTTTCTCTGATTAGATTCCCTACAGTGTGGAAACAGGCCCTTCGGCCCAACCCGTCCACACTGACCCTCCGAAGAGTAACCCACCCAGATCCATTTCCCTCTGACTGATGCACCTAACACTACAGGCAATTTAGCATGGCCAATTCACCTGACCTGCACATCTTTGGACTGTGGGAGGAAAACAGAGCACCCGGAGGAAACCCACGCAGACACTGGGAGAATGTGCAAACTCCACACAGTCGCCCGAGGCTGGAATTGATCCTGGGACCCTGGCGCTGTGAGGCAGCAGTGCGAACCACTGAGCCACCGTGCCACCCTGTGTTAAAGAAGATTTCCATTTTTCCTTCAGAACAAGCATCCACCCATCAATCTGCTGAACCTACTCTGTACCTTCTGTCAGGGGATGGACACATTGCTCTCTGAGCTATATCTAACCTGGTCTGCACTTATTAACTCTTGTACCCAATGTCAACATCAGCCTTGCATTTGTATAGCACCCTTAAGCATGCAAACAAAATTCTAAAAGTGTTGTCCTCTTAATCTGACAAATAAATACATGACACCAATTAAGAGAAAGAACAGTTCGGAGGAAAAATTGAAGATTATTTCGAGATAAAAGTCAATTTTAAAGATGAGATGTGCAGATTTAGAAAGATTTAGGGACAATTTGGGCCCAGGCAGCTGAAAAGGTGACCGTGTGTGAATTGTGGAGAGATTAACGTCGAGAGTATTCTCAAGGCTGGGATTGGAGGCCTACAGAGATCTCAGAGGGATATGGGGCTGGAGGAGATGATAGAGTCAGAGAGGGAAGAGGCCACAAGGGAATTGAGAATGAGAACGTTAAACTGGGAGAATCGCTTGACCAAGGGAAAAATTAGATTCCTAAGCACAGAGGGTGTCTGGGCCGGCAGGATTTGGGAGGGAAGCTGGGGCGTGTTGGAATAGTCCGGTCTCGAGGTAATTAAAGGTCTTATAAGGAGAGTTTGAGGAGGTTGGGCCGGTGCTCATTGGGGTTTCGAAGGATGAGAGGTGACCTTACTGAAACGTACAGGATTCTCAGGGGATGTGACAGGGGGAGATGTGGGAAGGTTGTTCCCCCTTGTGAGGGAGAGACTAGGACCAGAGGGAATCATCTCAGAATAAGGGCTCCCCCATTGAAGACAGGGATGAGGAGGAATGTCTTCCCTCGGAGGGGAGTGAATCTGTGGGAGTCTTTCCCCCTGAGGGCTGTCGGGGCTGGGTCATTCAAGGCTGAGACAGAGAGAGTTTTAATCAGGAAGGGGATCGAGGGTGATGGGGGAAAGGCAGGAAAGTGGGGTTGAGGATGATCAGATCAACACCATTGAATGGTGGAGCAGACTCGATGGGCTGAATGGCCTATTCCTGCCCCATTGTTTTCCCTGCCTTATGGAGAGAGGTGCTGCCGGGGTAGTTAGTATAAACCTGAACTGGCGCGGCTGGATCAGACCGTAACACTGAAGGGCAGCGGGCAGATGAGACTGAGGAAGGGGATGAGGACACGTTGGTGATGAAGACCAGTGGGGAAGGGGGAGGGAGCAGGAAGAGAGGCTAGTGAGGGTGATTCTCCAGCAACAAGGTGACACACCACGATGAGGGCAGTCCCACCCAGCTGCGAGAGGGGCTGGAGGTGGTGGGACTGTCAGGGAGGTGCAGAGAGTGTGTTTACCTCTGTCAGTCTCCCAGGATGTTGATGACCTTGTCCTGATGTGATGTGGGCGGTGCTGGTGGGAGAGGAGGCTTGCATTGACCAATGTAACACTGTTAACCGAACATTAAAATTCAGCACAATGTAAGCAACAGCCCTTTGCATCTCAGGAGTCATCCAAATGGAAACCTTTACACTGTGTGTGTGAATGTGCGAGTGCGTGAGTGTGAATGCTCAGAGGCAGCTGATTGCACGGTTCACTGCTGAGGTCTCACTCCTGGACACTGTGCACCTTCCTAGAAAAGCCTCATTCAGTGACTGAGAGGGCATTCTCTCCCCATGAATGGACACTGTCTTGCCCATCACCCAGGGCAGAGGAGGACTCAGCAGACACACCAACTCAGACCAGCATACTGCAGGAAACCACAGACTTTTGTTCTGCAAATATAATCAAACAATGTTTGACAGTGGAGTCAAGGTTCCTCAGTACCCAACTTGGCACCATCCAAATCTGTCTGTTATTCTTTAATAACGATTCTGACCTTAGCCCACAAGCCCTTACTCCTATGAAAGAGGCCCCCCCCACTTTGTCCTTCAAGCGAGGTGAAATACAGGACACAAAGCTTTGGTCACAGGAAATGAAAGCTGCATTTCATTCTGCTCAGTAAGAATTTAATCCCAGGTTCTTTACCGAGGCAATCTGCCTTGCTCGAAAGGTACAGGAGGAGGCCATTCTGGCTCTCCAGTCTGATACGTTCCCACATTGATAATGTTGTTGCGCTGGGCTTGGAATGATTAGTTTAGAAAAATCACAGATTGTTACAGTGCAGAAGGAGGCTATTCGGCCCATAGTATCTACACTGGCTCTTTAACCATGCGTCACTACTGAGTGCCAATCTCCTGCCCTTCCCCCCCCTATCTCGGCACACCACCTCTATCCAAATAACCATCAAATGCCCCTCCTGAATGCCTCAGTTGAAGCTGCCTCCAACACACGTCCAGGCAGTGCATTCCAAACCCTGACTACTCCTTAAGTGAAAGTGTTTACTTCTCGTGCCACCCTTGCCTATTTTGCACATCAAAATCTTGTTCTTCTTCCTTGTATAAGTGGGAACAGCTTCTTCCGATCTACTGTATTCAGACCCTGCTCATGAGGTTGAAGCAGATCCCTTCTCAGCTCCCTCCTCTCCAAGGGGAACACACTTGGTTTCTTCAGTCAATGCTCATTGCTGGAACCATTCCTGTTAATCACCCCGACACTTGCTCCAATGAATTCATACTTTTCCCTGTATCGTGGCCT
This sequence comes from Chiloscyllium punctatum, assembly GCF_047496795.1. Classification (NCBI taxonomy): domain Eukaryota; kingdom Metazoa; phylum Chordata; class Chondrichthyes; order Orectolobiformes; family Hemiscylliidae; genus Chiloscyllium; species Chiloscyllium punctatum. The sequence goes on from NC_092740.1 coordinate 5,884,806, forward strand.
CCACAATCCTCCAGCTGCGGTACAGTTTGTGCATTTCAATTCAGTTAGTCCAAATAATTTGGAAACTAGTGGATTAGTTGGACTGAAGGGGCTGTTTCTGTACTGCATGACTTTCTGACTCTGTGGCTCTAATTTTATCATCTTATTGTCACTCTTCCCCAAGGGACACCACACAACAAGATTATTAATTAATCCTTTCTCATTGCAT
>NC_092740.1:6197513-6210013 GCF_047496795.1 Chiloscyllium punctatum
ACTGTTAGAGGGTCAATACTGAGGGAGTGCTGCACTGTCAGAGGGTCAGTGCTGAGGGAGTGCTGCACTGTCAGAGGGTCACTGCTGAGGGAGTGCTGCACTGTCGGAGGGTCAGTACTGAGGGAGTGCTGCACTGTCGGAGGGTCAGTGCTGAGGGAGTGCTGCACTGTTAGAGGGTCAATACTGAGGGAGTGCTGCACTGTCAGAGGGTCAGTGCTGAGGGAGTGCCGCACTGTCAGAGGGTCAGTGCTGAGGGAGTGCTGCACTGTCTGAGGGTCAGTGCTGAGGGAACGCCGCACTGTCAGAGGGTCAGTACTGAGGGAGTGCCGCACTGTCGGAGGGTCAGTGCTGAGGGAGTGCCGCACTGTCGGAGGGTCAGTGCTGAGGGAGTGCTGCACTGTCGGAGGGTCAGTACTGAGGGAGTGCTGCACTGTCGGAGGGTCAGTACTGAGGGAGTGCTGCACTGTCGGAGGTGCCACCTTTCAGTGTGTGATTTTATGCTGTGTTACCTTCTCAGGATGGATGGAAGCCACCCCTGACGACTCTCTCTGCATTGAATTTGTTTGTCCAAAATGATTCCCACGTCCCTGTCCCACTGGCTGTAATGTTTATTTTCGTTGTCGTTGTTTTTTGTGAAAGTCTCTAAACCAATCGCCGCTCTCCCTGTGTTTGTATTTCACGGCAAGGCCAGGACAGTGTGGGAGTTCTGCAGAATCTGACATCTCAGTTCAGTGAGATCTTGTGGTCACCCAGTTGACAGTTTACTGTAAGGAGTTTCCTTCACTCAGGCAAGTGTTACACAACATGTTCTTTATTTAGAATTTCTCCCCCAAAGGCAGTTGAATTGTCACGTTTCATTAAACTTTGATCCTATCGCATTGTTGATCTTTGGATGATGGTTCCCATTCGACCCTGTGTCTCCTCATTGCCCTCTATGTTCCCAGGCAGCCCACCCCAAACTACCCTGCACTCGATTCAAGACGTGGGATGTGAAGTTGACAGGTCACAACCCTGGGGCAATGTACAACCAACCTCTTACTCCATGTGATAAACATCGAAATTGTTGGAGAAACTCAGCAGGTCTGGCTGCAACAGTGGAGAGCGAAACAGAGTGAATGCCTGGAATCTAGTATGACTTCTTCAGAACGCAAACGCAAGCATGCATGGGAGTACTTGTGTGTTCACAGGCAGGTGTGTGACTGTGTGTGTGTGTGTGAATATGAGTTTGACTGTGTAAGAGCATGTATTAATGCATTTGTGGAGAGAGAAGAACAGAGTTAACATCTTGGGTCAGTTGACTCTAGGAGAAAGTGAGGACTGCAGATGCTGAAGTACCAGAGTTGAAAAATGTGGTGCTGGAAGAACACAGCAGGCCAGGCAGCATCCGACGAGCAGGAGAATCGACGTTTCGGGCATGAGCCCTTCTTCAGGATTCCTGAAGAAGGGCTTAGGCCCGAAACGTCGATTGGCCTGGCCCCCTCAATTGACTCTACCCCAGACTGATTACCCACATCCTCACTGGGAATGCTACAGCTGTTCTGGCCAGAGTGGAGTTTAGACTCTACCATGACCGCTCTCAGTCGATGAATAGATTGTGCAAAAGGAGGCCATTGGGCCCTTGCTTCTGTGATAACTCTGCGTACAAGTGGTTCACCTAGTGATATATGTGGGGAATTCAAACACGTAAGACAGATAAAATAATGAAGAGGAAAATTGCTAACATTGGCAATCTGAAATAAAAACTGAGATCATAGAGATGTACAGCATGGAAACAGAACCCTTCAGTCCAACTCTAGTCTAATCTAGTTCCATTTGCCAGCACTTGGCCCATATCCCTCTAAACCTTCCTATTCATATACCCTTACAGATGCCTTTTAAATGCTGTAATTGTACCAGCCTCCACCATTTCCTCTGGCAGCTCATTCCATACACACACCACCCTCTGTGTGAAAACATTGCCCCTCAGGTCTCTTTTATATCTTTCCCCTCTCACCCTAAACCTATGACCTCTAGTTCTGGACTCCCCGACCTTGGGAAAAAGACCTTGTCTATTTACCCTATCCATGCCCTTCATGATTTTATAAACCTCTAGAAGGTCACCCCTCAACCTCTGATGCTCCAAGGAAAACAGCCCCAGTTGAAAGTGCTGGAGAATCTCAGCAGGATCGGCAGGATCTGTGGAGAGAGAGAGAGAGAAAGACCGAGGGCCGAATACTGGAGGGTTCTAAGTGACACGGGCTGTGGTGAGGCGTGAGGCAGATTGAGGTACCACCTCGAGTGAGAGCCATCTCTGCACCGAGATCACCTCACCCCGTCGTTTATACTGTTCGTGAGCAGTGTGGTGAAATTCCCACCAGCGGCAGTGAGCTGCCAAGTGTTGCTCGTCAAAAGATCTACTTAATGTCCCAGTGCTCCCCACTCACACCTCATCACCCCCTCATCGCTGGGTCAGAGTCAGGGTCCTCTCCACACTCGGAGAGGAGGAGCTGATTGTCAGTCAGCAGAGCATTCCCCTGTCCCCCCCACCACCGTGATGCTTTCTGCCCCCAATGGAGGCTGTTTCCTCCTGCAATGAGAGAGGGAGGTGAGACTGGGGAGACGCAGCTGACACGGGGGGCCGGGGGGGTGAGTGGTATCCTGAGTGAGTGAGTGGGCAGAGCAGAGGATGAGAGATGCCAGGGGGTTGGGGAAGGTGAGGGAGGGAGGGGGCAGGCAGAGAGTGAGGTTGAGGTATTGGAGAGAAGAGGGTGGTGTGTACCCTGGCATTGACCTTCTCTCTACAGCGTTGGGCGTTCAGCCATTGGTGTCACTGAATGGTGGAACAGACTCAAGGGGGCTGAATGGCCTTCTCCTGTTCTTGTGTGTTACGGCAGAACCCACCATAATAGTCCTCCATAAACTGATGAGAGCCTGAGAGTGGGAGAACGTGAGGACTGCAGATGCTGGAGATCAGAGTCTAGATTAGAGTGGTGCTGGAAAAGCACAGCAGGTCAGGCAGCATCCAAGGGGCAGGAGGATCGACCTTTCAAACATAAGCTCTTCATCAGAAACTGAGACTACCCAAAACATGGCAAACAATTCAGCTTCTCTGTGATTGACTTTGATCATTCCCGTTCATTAATTATAAAAATACTGAAGACAGGTTAAAATGAAACACATAAAAATAAAATAAGCCATCATCCCCCTAATTAGGGAATAGAGAGTTTGTGTGCATTCTGATTGGCCATGGTTATCAGAGCGAGCATCAGCAGGGGTGTGGGGGCATCAGCAAAAAGGGTGTCTCCCAGATCTGGAGCTGGGAACTGGCAATAACTAAACCTCAGGTTATAGGTTCCCCACAAGAATGTCAACTCCTTCCAAATACTTTCTGCTACAGAGGACACCAATGCTGCTTCCCTCCCTTCTCAGATGGTAGTGTCCCTGGGCCAGAAATCCAGACAGGCCCAGGCCTAAGCTCAGGCTCTAGCTCAGGGCCTAGCTCAGGCCCTAGTTCAGGCCCTAATCCAGGCCCTAGCTCAGGCCCAAGCCCAGGCCCGAGTTCAGGCCCGAGCTCAGGCCTGAGCTTAGACCCTAGCCCAGGCCTGAGTTCAGGCCCTAACACAGGCCCGAGCTCAGGTCCTAGCACAGGCCCTCTTGGGTTGGATTTCCAGCAGGGCCTGGGGTGTGATTTGAATCCCCCTAACATCTGGAATAACAAGCTGGCCCCAATGGTGACCACAATGGTTCTGATGAGAATTCATACCAGATTCAAAGCATTAACTCTGTTTCTCTCTCCACGGAAGCTGACAGATCTGCTGAGCTTCTCCAGCATTTTCAGCTTTTGTTTCGTAAACATTATCTGATTCTTTAGGGGTGGAAATCTGCCGTCCTTACCTGACCTGGCCTACACGTGACTCCAGACCCACAGCAATGTGGGCGACTCTGAGATCGACGACACTCCATTGGAAAAAGTCCTGAGAAAGACCTGAAACCGGACGGATTGACCTGGCATCGACCTTGGCACAGGAAAAGATAATGGCAGATACAGCCCTGTCGGTCCTGCAGGGTCCTCCTGGGGGCTGGTGCCAACATTGGGAGAGCTGTCTCACAGACTCACCAAGCACCAGCCTGACACAGTCACACTCACAGAGTAATGCCTTAGAGAGTCATAGACATACAGCACAGAATAAGGCCATTCAACCTACTGTGTTTGGTAAAAACAATGACTGCAGATGCTGGAAACCAGATTCTGGATTAGAGTGGTGCTGGAAAAGAACAGCAGTTCAGGCAGCTTCCGAGAAGCAGGAAAATACATGTTTCGGGCAAAAGCCCTTCATCAGGAATACAGGCAAAGAGCCGGAAGGGTGGAGAGATAAATGAGAGGAGGGTGGGGGTGGGGAGAAAGTAGCATAGAGTGCAATGGGTGAGTGGGGGAGGGGATGAAGGTGATAGGTCAAGGAGGAGAGGGTGGAGTGGATCGGTGGAAAAGAAGATACGCAGGTCGGACAAGTCTGGACAAGTCAAGGGGACAGTTACTGAGCTGAAAGTTTAGAACTAGGGTGAGGTGGGGGGAAGGGGAAATGAGGAAACTGTTGAAGTCCACATTGATGCCCTGGGGTTGAAGTGTTCCAAGGCGGAAGATGAAGCGTTCTTCCTCCAGGTGTCTGGTGGTGAGGGAGCGGTGGTGAAGGAGGCCCAGGACCTCCATGTCCTCGGCAGAGTGGGAGGGGGAGTTGAAATGTTGGGCCACGGGGCGGTGTGGTTGATTGGTGCGGGTGTCCCGGAGATGTTCCCTAAAGTGCTCTGCTAGGAGGCGCCCAGTCTCCCCAATGTAGAGGAGACCACATCGGGAGCAACGGATACAATAAATGATATTGGTGGATGTGCAAGTAAAACTTTGATGGATGTGGAAGGCTCCTTTAGGGCCTTGGATAGAGGTGAGGGAGGAGGTGTGGGCGCAGGTTTTACAGTTCCTGCGGTGGCAGGGGAAGGTGCCAGGATGGGAGGGTGGGTTGGAGGGGGGCATGGACCTGACCAGGTAGTCGCGGAGGGAACTGTCTTTGCAGAAGGCGGAAAGGGGTGGGGAGGGAAATATATCCCTGGTGGTGGGGTCTGTTTGGAGGTGGCGGAAATGTCGGCGGAAGATTTGGTTTATGCGAAGGTTGGTAGGGTGGAAGGTGAGCACCAGGGATGTTCTGTCCTTGTTACGGTTGGAGGGGTGGGGTCTGAGGACGGAGGTGCGGGATGTGGACGAGATGCGTTGGAGGGCATCTTTAACCACGTGGGAAGGGAAATTGCAGTCTCTAAAGAAGGAGGCCATCTGGTGTGTTCTGTGGTGGAACTGGTCCTCCTGGGAGCAGATACAGCAGAGGTGGAGGAATTGGGAATACGGGATGGCATTTTTGCAAGAGGTAGGGTGGGAAGAGGTGTAATCCAGGTAGCTGTGGGAGTCGGTAGGTTTGTAAAAAATGTCGGTGTCAAGTCGGTCATCATTAATGGAGATGGAGAGGTCCAGGGAGGGGAGGGAGGTGTCCTAGACCATACAGAACCTCATCACCTCAGGAGATCTCCCACCCACAGCTTCCAACCTCATAGTCTGGGAACCCCGCACTGCCCGGTTCTACCTCCTTCCCAAGACCCACAAGCCTGACCACCCTGGCTGACCCATTGTCTCAGCATGCTCCTGCCCCACTGAACTCATCTCTACTTACCTCGACACTGTCCTATCCCCCCTAGTCCAGGAACTCCTCACATACGTTCGAGACACCACCCACGCCCTCCACCTCCTCCAAGACTTCCGTTTCCCTGGCCCCCAATACCTCATCTTCACTATGGATATACAATCCCTCTACACCTCCATCCGCCATGACCAGGGCCTCCAACCCTCCGTTTTTTCCTCTCCCGCCGTCCCCAACAGTATCCTTCCACCCACACTCTCATTCGTTTGGCCGAACTGGTCCTCACCCTTAACAATTTCTCCTTCGAATCCTCCCACTTCCTCCAGACCCAAGGGGTAGCCATGGGCACATGTATGGGCCCCAGCTATGCCTGTCTCTTTGTTGGCTACGTAGAACAGTCGATCTTCTGTAATTACACCGGCACCACTCCCCACCTCTTCCTCCGCTACATTGATGACTGCATTGGCGCCACCTCGTGCTCCCGCGAGGAGGTTGAGCAATTCATCAACTTCACCAACACATTCCACCCTGACCTTAAATTTATCTGGACCATCTCTGACACCTCCCTCCCCTTCCTGGATCTCTCCATCTCCATTAATGATGACTGACTTGACACTGACATTTTTTACAAACCCACCGACTCCCACATCCCGCACCTCCACCCTCAAACCTCACCCCTCCAACCGTAACAAGGACAGAACGCCCCTGGTGCTCACCTTCCACCCTACCAACCTTCGCATAAACCAAATCATCCGACGACATTTCCGCCACCTCCAAACAGACCCCACCACCAGGGATATATTTCCCTCCCCACCCCTTTCCGCCTTCCGCAAAGACAGTTCCCTCCGTGACTACCTGGTCAGGTCCACGCCCCCCTACAACCCACCCTCCCATCCTGGCACTTTCCCCTGCCACCGCAGGAACTATAAAACCTGAGCCCACACTTCCTCCGTCACCTCCATCCAAGGCCCTAAAGGAGCCTTCCACATCCATCAAAGTTTTACTTGCACATCCACTAATATCATTTATTGTATCCGTTGCTCCCGATGCGGTCTCCTCTACATTGGGGAGATGGGTGCCTCCTAGCAGAGCGCTTTAGGGAACATCTCCGGGACACCCGCACCAATCAACCACACCACCCCATGGCCCAACATTTCAACTCCCCCTCCCACTCTGCTGAGGACATGGAGGTCCTGGGCCTCCTTCACTGCCGCTCCCTCACCACCAGACGCCTGGAGGAAGAACGCCTCATCTTCCGCCTCGGAACACTTCAACCCCAGGGCATCAATGTTGACTTCTTTCTCCTTCCCCCCACCTCACCCCAGTTCCAAACTTCCAACTCAGTAACTGTCCCCATGACTTGTACGGACTTGTCCTACCTGCCTATCTCCTTTTCCACCTATCCACTCCACCCTCTCCTCCCTGACCTATCACCTTCATCCCCTCCCCCACTCACCCATTGTACTCTATGCTACTCTCTCCCCACCCCCACCCTCCTCTGATTCATCTCTCCACCCTTCAGGCTCTCTGCCTGCATTCCTGATGAAGGGTTTTTGCCCGAAACGTGGAATTTCCTGCTCCTCGGATGCTGCCTGACCTGCTGTGCTTTCCCCGCACCACTCTAATCCAGAATCTATTGTGTTTGTACTGGCCAAAAAGATCTGACTGCACTCATCTCACCTAGTCCCGTTCTGAAGAAGGGGCACTGGACCCAAAACATTAACTCTGCTTTCTCTCCATAGATGTTACCGGACTTGTTGTGTTTTTCCAGCAATATCTAGTTTTATTCCACAGCAAGGCAGGAACAGCCTTCCGAGCAATTAGGAACAGGCAATAAATACTGGCCCAGCCAGCGATACCCAACCCGTATGAACAAATGGTAATTTAAGAAAATCTACTGCGACCTAACCATGTCTACCCAATAGTTTTAAAATATATCCTCTAGCAGAATGTTCATGTTTACTCTCTGTTATCTTATCAACGCTGCTGCTCTTAAGCTAACAAAAGCCTTGCCAATGAACATATTGTGTGAGGAATGAGCTCCTGCCTCAGTCGACTGTGTTGCTATTCGATTTACAAGTAACCTTCGCGCTGCCATTCAGTGTTACTCCCTGAGCACACTGCCATGCTGCCTGGATCGGGAGCTAATACTCACAGCTGTGCATGTGTGCCTGACCTCTGACATGAGTCTCCCAGAGAAAGTGGGCTAGGCCAGAATGTTTCGCCCATCTCACACCAGGTGGAAGGTGGCAACAGGTTCTAGGTTTTTCAACCATTTGGGTTGTGACACCAACAGTGCCTTGAGGCAGGGCGTTCCGTTGACCCAGTGACACTCGAGGAACGGCGATATGTTTTTTAGGATTCCTTTAGGTTCTTATGGACATTGGTAGGACTTTACAACTGATCTAGTTTAACAGGTCAGGAGAGTTTTTTTTAAAAGTCAGCTTAAGGCATACTTTAAATTCAAAAGTCACATGGCCCCAGATTACAGTCCAACAGGTTTATTTGAAATCACAAGCTTTCAGAGTTCTGCCCCTTCCTCAGGTGAAGTCACCTCCACGTCATGCAGAGCTTAAAGGGAGGGGTGTTTCACTTTGAGGTTTGAGGAGGCCTATGAAATCCTTCAATGAAGGCAGTTGTATCCTGGAAAGGAAAGAATACAGTAAAACTCAATTACCCTGGAGTAAAGAGTTAGTGTTATTCTCAGAACAGAAGTGCTAGGATAAAATCCTGATGAGATTACTTAAAGCTGGGTATAGAGCCATAGAGATGTCCAGCATGGAAACAGACCCTTCGGTCCAACCCGTCCATGCCAGCCAGATATCCCAACCCAATCTACTCCCATCTGCCAGCACCCGGCACATATCCCTCCAAACCCTTCTTATTCATATACCCATCCAAATGCCTCTTAAATGTTGCAATTGTATCAGCCTCCACCACTTCGTCTGGCAGCTCATTCCATACACGTACCACCCTCTGCATGAAAAAGTTGCCCCTTAGGTCTCTTTTATATCTTTCCCCTCTCACCCTAAACCTATGCCCTCTAGTTCTGGACTCCCTGACCCCCGGGAAAACACTTTGCTTATTTACCCCATCCATGCCCCTCATAATTTTGTAAACCTCTATAAGGTCACCCCTCAGCCTCCGACGCTCCAGGGAAAACAGCCCCAGCCTTTTCAGCCTCTCTTTGTAGCTCAAATCCTCCAACCCTGGCAACATCCTTGTAAATCTTTTCTGAACCCTTTCAAGTTTCACAACATCTTTCCAATAGGAAGGAGACCAGAACTGCACTCAATATTCCAACAGTGGCCTAACCAATGTCCTGTATAGCCGCAACATGACCTCCCAACTCCTGTACTCAATACTCTGACCAATAAAGGAAAGCATACCAAATGCCTTCTTCACTATCCTATCTACCTGCGACTCCACTTTCAAGGAGCTATGAACCTGCACTCCAAGGTCTCTTTGTTCAGCAACACTCCCTAGGACCTTACCATTAAATGTATAAGTCCTGCTAAGATTTGGTATGTTGAAACTCAGATGCATGAACATGAAGAAACTATCTGCTGTTCCATTCTATAAGATAAATAAAGACAGCACCTTCCAAACCCGGAGCCACTTCCATCTAGAAAATAACACTGTAAGTGCGGACTTATAAACCTTTTACTGTGCTCATGTGAGCAAGGACAGGGGCAGCAGATACATTGGAACACCACCCTCTGCAAGCACTCCCCATCCTGACTTGGAAATATATCACCGTTCCTTCAGTGTCCCGGGGTCAGAATCCTGGAATTCCCTCCCTCAGGGCATTGTGGGTCACCCTACAGCACATGGACTGCAGCGGGTCAAGAAGGCAGCTCACCCCCACCTTCTCAAGGGGCAACTAGGGATGGGGAATAAATACTGGGCCAAGCCAGTGGGACCCATTTATCTTGAGTGAATGAAAAAAATTCAATGAATGGGAAGGGTTTAGTAGGGTATGGGCTGAGTGCTGGAAAATGGGACTAGATTAGGTTAGGATATCTGGGCAGCATGGATGGGTTGGACTGAAGGGTCTGTTTCCGTGCTGTACATCTCTGTGACTCTATGACTGCATGAGTTAAACCTATCGGTATGTTCCTGAAAGAGATTTGGATTTGAGAACTGCTTGAGTGATCCTCAATGATGGAACACGTGTTTTGGGTATTGTTATGTTGTCAGTTTAAAAGGAGTGTTTTGAATTAATGGGATTATATCTTTACTTTGTCTGTAACAATGTCTGAATTTCTGCTGCAAGTTTGGCTTTTCTTACTCACCTTCATTCCCTTTGATAATAAACTTTTGTTTTTTCGGATAAAGTGAATCTGCAGCATGGTTGCTTGTGTTTCAATCACAGATCATTTCATTTTAAACTAAAACCAGTCACAATATGATTCACCAAACCAGGTTTCTACCTGGGGTTGGACTTGTTCAGTAATAACACCACGTGGGATTATAACAGTGTCCTCATGCATCTGCTGTTCCTGCCTTTCAAAATAACAGCTCATGGGTTTGGAAGGTGCTGTCTGAGGATCTTTGGTGAATTTCTGCAGCGCATCTTGTAGAGAGTACACACTGCTGCTACTGAGCGTCGGTGGGGGAGGGAGGGGATGTTTGTGGATGTGGTGCCAATCAAGAGGGCTGCTTTGTCCTGGATGGTCTTCTCTACATCAGGGAGACCAATTATAAACTAATGGAATATTCCACGGAGTATCTCAGCCAGGCCCATAGGGGCTGACTGGACCTCCCTGTCACTATCCATTTCAATTCCCCTTCCCACGCCCTTTCTGACATGACCATCCTTGGCCTCCTCCATTGCCACAATGAGCCAAACCATAATCCGAAGGAACAACACCTCATCTTCCGCCCAGGCGGCCTACAGCCTGGAGGACTCAACACTGAGTTCTCCAATTTCAAATAACCCCCACCTCCCATCACCCAACTCCCCTCCCTCCACTCCTCCCTGCCACCCAACGGATTCACTCCTCCCATTGGCCAACCAGGTCGTACCCTCTACCTGTCTTCACCTTTCCCCACTTCACCACCCTGCCCCCGCCACCCCCTTTTACCTGCAGCTCCCCCCCACACCCAGCCCCAGTCCTGAAGAAGGATTACACCTGAAACGTCGACTTGTCCACCCCCTGATGCTGCCTGGCTTGTTGTGTTCTTCCAGCCTCCTGCCTGTCTACTTTGGAATCCAGCATCTGTAGTTGTTTTGTCCCTATCTTGTCCTGGATGGTGTCGAGCATCTTGAGTGTTGTTGGAGCTGCCCCCATCCAGGGGCAAGTGGGGAGTATTCCATCACACTCCTGACTTGTGCCTTGTAGATGGTGGACAGGCTTTGGGGAGTCAGGAGGGGAGTCACATGCTGCAGTATTCCCAGCCTCAGACCAGCTGCTGGAGCCATTGGATTTACACACCTGCAAATGTCTTGAGTGAGAAACCGGAAACAGATGCTTACAAAATCTAGACTCGGTCATTATTTAATCATGGGATGTGGGTGTCATTGGCTGGGCCCAGCATTTACTCGTCTCCTGGCTGCACCTTGAGAAGGTGGGGGTGAGCTGCCTTCTTGAACCGCTGCAGTCCAAGTGCTGGAGGTGATTGCTGATTAGGTTCTCTCTTATTGGTAGTGGGATTGCCTGGCACATTGGAGACATTCAAATGGGCATTGGGTAGTTATTTAAACGGACTGAGTGTGGAGGGTAATGGGGAGATAGCAAGGGGTTTGTCAAAATGCCCTGAGAGCTGTCACAGGTTTGATGGGCCCAATGGCCACTGTCTGCATTGCAGCAGCTGATGTGGAACGTTACTTGCTACACCTGGTCTTATTACACATGAGTAGAGGCTGCTGGAGTATCTGAGGAGCTGGGCATCTGACATGGGCAAGTTTGCAAAGACATGAATTAGCTCCAATTGGAATGTTCTCCCTTTCCCGGGACTGACACCTCCACTCTTGTTCAATTCAGCAAAATAAGAATAAGACAAGATGTACTCTTCCTCATGTCTATCGGCCCTGACAGTGTTTGAGTTATTGAATGCAAGTTCCTACGTGCAATCTGCCAACTGGAGCATTCCCAAAAAACTGAAACAGTGAATAAGAACTTCCTCTTGGCTGCGTTTCTGATGATCATACAATTACCTGGAGCGTACAGGACAGAGACAGTTCAGGCTTCACATAAACTCCCTCCCAGCTCGGTGTATCGAGTCTATTGTTCACCTCTTTCCCACACATCCAGCGAAATTTCCAGTTGATTACATCTCAACTAAACTTTGCCTTCATTCCCAAAGGCACTGAGTTTCATCACTTAATCTCTCTCTGGGTGAAGAGGATTCTCCAGAATTCTGGATTGAAGTTAATAGTGACTATCTAATGTTTATGATCCCCAGATGTGATCTCCTCCATAAATGTTGAACATTTCACACCATGGCTGTGTTCCCTGTAGCCGCTCCCCGAGCCAAGCTGTTCCAGTCCAGTTACATCACTGGCATCTGCCCGACAATGTGGAAAATTGCCCAGGTACGTCCTGTACGCAAAAAGCAGAACAAATCCAACCCGGCCAATTCCCACCCCATCAGTCTACTCTCGATCCTCAGTAACGTGATGGAAGGGGTCAGTAACAGAGCTATCAAACAGCACCTGCTCAGCAATAACCTGCTCAGTGACGCCCAGTTTAGGATCCCCCAGGGTCACACAGCTCCTGACCTCATTCCAGCCTTGGGTCAAACATGGACAAGAGAGCTGGATTCCAGAGGGGAGGGGAGAGGGACAGCTCTTGATATCAAGGCTGTATTCAACTGAGTGTGACATCAAGGAGCAAAACT
>NC_092740.1:7727513-7825013 GCF_047496795.1 Chiloscyllium punctatum
TGTTCACACTCTACCTGAGCCTCCATCCATTCCAGTCATTCCTCTTCATCTCATCCATCAGCATATCTTTCGATTTTGTTGCTGGCTTGAAGGTTTATTGAGCTTCCCCTTATATTCATTCAATTCCATTTCAGTCGTTGAGCCTGGTTTTGACTTTTGTAGATTTTGGAATCCATCATAGGTCAATATAAAAGATGGGGGAGAATGCAACCATTTTTGTGAATGGGTTATCACTAAGCCATTCTGCTGGAACACCTGCAATACAAAGTGTATGATTTATTTATGTTCTAATATTATTTATTTTAGAGTTTGGATTTTGATCCAGTGGCATGTGGATTTGTTATTTCATGATTAATCTCTAATTATTTCTGTAGCTGTGGGGATTTCTTTTAAAACACTGTATGACGAGGAAATGTCCTGGAATGCAATGGGTTTTGTTTCCATTGAGTGAGTTTTATGAGTGAATAGAATAAACAATTGCACATTAGACTTCAGGGAAAAGGATCCAGACATTGCGTTTTAAACCAGGGGTTACGTTTATAGCTTACGGAAAGCTGTTTTATTTACAAGTTTGCAATAGCCTTAGCAGAAGTTGAATTAATTTGGAACTGAGATCTAATCATCAATGATGGAGACCCTGAAAAATCCATTGATCAAAATAGAAACCCATCTGATTCACTGATGTTCTTCAGGGAAGGAAATCTGTCATCCTTACCTGGTCTGGCCTCCATGTGACTCCGGGGCCATAGCAATGGGGTTTACTCCCAAATGTCCTCTGGTATTGTTGAGGGAGACACGCATTCAAGGGCAATAAACGTCAGTGACACCCAAATCTCCTGAAAGAATAAGTTAGAAGAAGACAGAGACTATGAATGTTTGCTTGAGGACAGAGAAGGTTCCAGAAGAGGTTTGGAAGCAAGGAGGGTCTCGATTGGGAAAACTGGGAAACATTCTGCCTTCTGGATAACAGGCAGACATTAACTGGAATCGCTGAATTGTTTCAGTGCAGAAGGAGGCCATTTGACCCATTGTGTCTGTGCTGGTTCTATTACCCAACCCCAATCTCCTGCCTTCGCTACCGCCCCCCCCCCCCCCCAACAACCCTGTACACCATTGGGCGGCACGGTGGCACAGTTGTTAGCACTGCTGTTTTACAGTGCCAGAGACCCAGTCCTATCTCAGGCAACTGTCTGTGTGGAGTTTGCACATTCTCCCTGTGTCTGCGTGGGTTTCCTCCGGGTGCTCTGGTTTCCTCCCACAGTCCAAAAATGTGCAGGTTAGGTGAATTGGGCATGCTGAATTGCCTGTAGTGTTAGGTGAAGGGATAAATGTCGGGAAATGGATCTGGGTGGGTTGCTCATCGGAGGGTCGGTGTGGACTGGTTGGGCCGAAGGGCCTGTTTCCACACTGCAAGTAATCTAATCTAATGATTTCTATCCAAATAAAAGTTCAAATAATTGGGGGAGAGGAGGAGAAAGGAACTGAGGAGTGTTGGAAGGATGGTTAGCCGCTCATATGAGGAATTTCTGACTCCCAGCATTAGGAGGAAAACCTGGGGTGGCGTTGATTGAATAGTGGTAAAAACAATGACTGCAGATGCTGAAAACCAAATACTGGATTAGTGGTGCTGGAAGAGCTGGGCTTTTGCCCGAAACGTTGATTTCGCTGCTCGTTGGATGCTGCCTGAACTGTTGATTGAATAGTCCCTGGTGGTACGGTGGCTCAGTGGTTAGCATTGCTGCCTCACAGCACCAGGGACACGGGTTTGATTCCAGCCTTGGGTGACTGTCTGTGTGGAGTTTGCACATTCTTCCCGTGTCTGCGTGCATTCCCTTCGGATACTCCAGTTTCCTCCCACAGTCCAAAGATGTGCACTTCAGGTGAATTGACCGTGCTAAATTGGTCATTGTGTTAGGTGCATTAGTCAGGAGTAAATACAGGTTTGGGGGTTGGGTCTGGATGGTTTACTGTTTGGAGGTCCAGTGTGCCTGTTTCCATACTGCAGGGAGTCTAATCTTATCCTCCACAGAACCAGCAAGGCACTGACGGGCTGAACGGTCTCATCTTGTTGCTGTAAGATTCTGCTTTGTGATCCTGGGGATGAGGGGGAAACATTACCCCAGTGTCGCCCCCTGTGAATATTCACACCGCACAGCCTGTTCAGTCAATTAGGGGATGGAGGGGTGGATCTAGCTCTTGTGAAAATGGGATCTTCCCTGAGCCGCAGTCAACGCTACTGTCAGTGAGCAGTGTCGGAGTGGGAGTGCAGGGAGCTAACACTTCATCAGTGTGTTGTGTTGCAGAGGGACAGAGGGAGGGAGGATACGTTTCTCCAATTAGAAAACGCCTCCCTCCTTTGGAATCGGTGCAGACTGACCCCCAACTTGGATATAAAACTGAAGCAGAAACAGACCAGTTCAGAACTGCCCACCTCCTGCATAATAACAGAATGGGATTTACCTTTTAATCGGGAGAAAAGAGGCAGCAGAATCACATTCGCTTGGCTCAACCCAGCAGGACAGGACAAGGAAGAGAGCTGTAAGTCAAGCTTGTGCTGTTAGATTTAACATGCATAGAATATAAATGTTTAAGAAATGCCAATTTATGTGAACAATTTTTGATTTCCTTAAGGATCTCTCTTCAGGGTGAAAGTGACAAGGTTACTTTCAACTTGGTGACTGGATCGAACTCTAAGTAAATGTCACAATCTCTAAGCCCACTCGTTAATTTAACACTGAAGTGATTATCCAGCAGAGAGTTGGCCGCGTGTATCGATTATTTATCGAACGGGCTCCCAGGAAATGAATAATGAACAGAAATATGTAACTGCTTTGAAATGGATGCTGCCCTGAGGCTGGAGCTGTCAGGATGGGTTTGGGGGCGGGGGGCAGTTCTGTAAGGCAGCCAGCAGAGGGAGATGGTCATAGTGTGGCTGGGCTAGGAGAGAGGGGGTAAGGAGGTGTGCAGGACATTGGGTGGGGAAGAGTAGGGACTGAGAAAGGGAGAGGGAGGTGGAGGAGGAGGAGAAGGGGAGAGATGGGGAAGAGATAGTGAGAGGGGGAAGACAAGAGAGAGGAAAAGACAGATAACGTGAAAGGAGGTTCAGAATGCTGTGGGAAGGAGGGAATGAGATATAGGAAAGAGTGGAGAAGAAATGGGGAAGAGGGAAAGAAAGAGAAGAGGAGGAAGAAGATGGGGGAGAAAATGAGAAGTGGGCAAATGGGGATAGGAGGGGAAGAAGGAGCGAGACAGAAATGAGGAAGGAATGATTGAAAAAAAAATCCGGCAAAGTTTAAAGAGGAAATATTGACAAGAATGGATTGCCACTCACTGGGAGAAGAGCTGTTATAAAAGAATCCCCGTTTTTGGAAAGAGCAGAAATGATTTTGAATTAAAGTGAAGCAAATCTGAGAGATATTTCTGCCCAAGTTATGACTTCACAATGTGAACAATTCTCAGGAATAAATATCCCATCATTCACACCAAGTGTTTGGAAAATATATAAATCTGAGATTAATCCACCCCAAAATATCGTAATTTTCTTTTATTCACTCATGAGATGTGGGTATCGGTGGCTGGGCCAGCATTTATTGCCTGTCCTTAGTTACCCAAGAGAAGATGGGGGTGAATTGCCTTCTTAAATCATTGGTATGCTGTGAATTGACCCAAAATATTGGTTGGGAGGGAGCAGCAGGATTTTCACCCAATGACACTGAAGCTGCAGCGATGTATTTCCAACTCAGGAAGGTGAGCGGCTTGGAAGGGAGTGTGCAAGTGGTGATGTTTCCATGTATCTGCTGTCCATGTCCTTCTAGATGGAAGAGGTTGTGGGTTTGAAAGGTGCTGTCTAAGGATCTTTGGTGAATTTCTGCAGTGCATCTTGTAGATAGTACACACTGCTGGTACTGAGTGGAGGGAGTGGATGCTTTGTGGATGTGGTGCCAATCAAGTGGCTGCTTTGTCCTGGATGGCGTCAAGCTTCTTGGGTGTTGTTGGACCTGCACCCATCCAGGCAAGTGGGGAGTATTCCATCACACTCCTGACTTGTGCTTTGTAGATAGTGGACAGGCTTTGGGGAGTCAGGAGGTGAGTTACCCATGGCATTATTCCTAGCATCTGACCTGCTCTTGTAGCTACTATGTTTATATGGCAAGTCCAGTTCAGTTTCTGGTCAATAGCAGCTCCCAGGATGTTGGTAGTCTGATTTCCCTTAATTTGTATTGCTAGGGACCAGTCAGTTTTCCTACCCTTTGCTCACAGAAATGGTTTAGGACAGTGGACCAGATTGGTAGCCACTGGTATTGGCACAAGTTCTCACTATCCTGACTAAACAAGTGTTGTTAATGCATGAGTCTGCGCTGATGAGATGTTAGACTTTTAGGGCAATTACTCGATCTCATCACTTGTGTCCTCTGCATTCCCCTCACCAGTCACTAACACACCAACTTGTATTCACATAATGCCACTCATTTAGTGAAGTGCCCAAAGGCACTTCAAACAAAATTTGCTTTTGAGCTACATAAGATGATGTTACAGATGTTCGTCCATTGTAGAGACTCTTAAAAAGAAAAAAAACACAAAGTGCTGGAGAAACTCAGTCGGTCTGACAGCCTCTGTGGGAAGAGAAACAGAGTTAACATTTCGAGTCTGGGATGACTTTGTTTCAGATTCCCAGCATCCACAGTAGTTTGTCTTGATTTGATAGTGTATCAAAACAAAGGGAAAGTGAATGCGTGAAAAGGAGAAGTGTAGAGAGGGATTTCTTGATCTCCAGCCAATCGTAAATGTTCAAGGGAATGTTCGAGGGAGTGCAGAGATCTTGGAGGGTTGAGAGGCTGGGGAAGTATACAGCGATTTTAAAAAAAGAGGGCAAGGGGATGGAGAGGTTTGCAAACCAAGACGAGAATTTTAAAATTGCAGTGTTGCCAGACCCAGAATCAAGCTATGTCCATAACTGTAGCTGACAGGTGAAATCATAACTGAAATATTGGCCTCTTTCTTGAATGGGTTGGATTACAAAGAGTTGGAGGCTGTGTAATGATTAGATAAAGGTCTATTTAGAAGCCTATTGAGAGGCAACAGTCAGCTCTGCTACCCATCATTGATCAGGAAGGAGAGATTGGCTTTGGAGTTGGCCCAATGTAAGTTCAGAAGAATGACACCTGGGTTTACTGAGCACAGGGTGCATCACATTGTGTTCAGCTCACTGTAGGAAAGTATTGTGGATCAGCTGTTCAGGCAGGTTGCCACACACCTCTGCGACAGGTGGGACTTGACTGCAGGCTGAGAGGCAGGGACAGTACCACTGTGCCCCAAGGATCCTCTGCTCGATATAGAAAGTTAACACCTTCCGAGGTTGGTGGGCAGCACAGGATGGGGGTCACTCATTGACGCAGATAACATTGTTTTGATTTGATAAGTTCCTGTTCTATTCCTATAATTCCTGTTAATGGTTTGGTTTGTTTTGCTGTTAGTGTCGGACTGATAAAATGTTAAAGTTTCATATTATAAGATTAGAAAGTTAAGTGTCACTATTAGTGACAGAGTAATGGGGTATAACATTGAAATTAACACCTGTCTGTTCAGGCAAGTCTTCATCACAGGGATTCATAGACACCCGACAGTGTGGAAGCAGGCCATTTGGCCCAACAGGTTCACACTGACCCTCCAAAGAGTAACTGTCCCAAACCCATTCCCCTACAACTCTACATTTACCCCTGACTAATGCAACTTACCAACACATCCCTGAACACCGTGGGCAATTCAGCACAGCCAACTTACCTAACCTGCACATCTTTGGATTGTGGGAGGAAACCCACCCAGACATGGGGAGAATGTGCAAACTCCACACAGGCAGTTGCCTAAGACTGGAATTGAACCCGGGTCCCTGGCGCTGTGAGGCAGCAGTGCTAACCACTGAGCCACTCACACTTGGACATTGCCATCTGTCTCCTTGTAAAACAGCTGAAGGCTCTGAGTTCAAATTTCAAAATTTTGAGAAGGGTAGAATTATAACTGCAGAAGGCAACTTGACCTTCATCGGTGGGTACATAAAGTGAGAATCTAACTAAATGGCAGACCAAACTTCAGGGCCCTCTTTCTGTTCATATCAACAGAGAACAGGAGCAAATACATAATAAGGAACAGGAATAGGTCACTCAGCCCCTCTAACCTAAGCTGCTATTTAATCACATTGTACCTGACCCGATTGCCTGCCCATCACTACCACTCACCGCCCATTTATCTTTCACCCCCTTGGCTATTGGGAATTGTGAGCTGTGTCTCAATTACCCAGCAGAGAGTTTCTGAAGTGGACTCTATTTATTCACTCAAAGGATGTGGGTGTCATTGGCTGGCCAGCATTTATTACCCATATGTGACTGCCCTTGAGAAAGTGGTGGGGAGCTGTCTTTTTGAACCATTGCAGTCCATGTTCTGTAGGTTGATCCACAATGCCATTAGGGAGGGAATTCCAGAATTTTACTTCTGTGACACTGAAGAAACAGCAATATATTTCCAAGTCAGGATGGTGAGGGACTTGCAGGGGATGCTGTCCCCATGTATCTGCTGCCTTTGTCCTTTCAGATGGAAGTGGTTGTGGGTTTGGAAGATGCTGTCTAAGGATCTTTGGTGAACTTCTGCAGTGTAAATTGTAGATAATACACAGCTGCTGCTACCCAGTGCTGGTGGTGGAGGGAGTGGATGCTTTGTGGATGTGGTGGCAGCTAGCTGCTTTGTGTTAAGGATGGTGTTAAGCTTCTTGTGTTGTTGGAGCTGCACCCATCCAGGCCAGTGAGGAGTATTGCATCGCATTCCTGACTTGTGCCTTGTAGATGATGGACAGGTTTTGGGGAGTCAGGAGGTGAGTTACTTGCTGCAGTATTCCTAAGCTGTGACCTACTGTTGGAGCCACAGTATTTACGTGGTGAGTCCATTTGCGTTTCTGATCAATGATAGCCTCTAGTGCTGGGCTTGAGAACAACAGGCACCAAGATTGAGCTCTGGGCTTTCTAATTGGGCTAAGGTTCTGCTACAGAGTGGGGTGGACATGGCAGACCAATCCCCAGCTGAGCTTCCATATGTCAACACCATTTGTAATTCCACCAGTGTCCTTCTTAATGCCCCTGGTGACAGCTGCAGTTTCTACTGTTTGTGTCCACGCCCTGAGCAGACGGTTTGGGAGTTCTAGTCTCCCATGAACACTTAAGCTCATCCTCCCAGGCTGATACGGTGGTGCAGTGCTGAGGGAGTGCCACATGAGCAGAGGCAGTGCTGAGGGAGTGCCACACAAGCAGAGGCAATGCTCTTCAAGCGAGACCGTAAGACCGCAAGGTATCGGAGCAGAAGTTGAGTTTGCTCTGCTATTCAATATGATCATGGCTAATCGTCTGTCTGAATGGCACATTGTCATTTCTTACCCATATCCCTTGTTCTCTTTAAAATATTTTTGAAAATGTATCCATCAATTATAGGGTCATATAGCAAGAAACAGACCCTTTAGTCTAACCAACCAATGCTGAACATAATCCCGAGTTAAACTCGTCCCACCTGCCTAGTCCTGGCCCATACTCTCCCAACCTTTCCTTTTGATGTACTTAGCTAAATGTCTTTTTAAACATTGTAACTGTGCCCACATTCACCACTTCCCCAGAAAGTTCATTCCAGAAACAAACCATCCTCCATGCAAAAATGTTGCCCCTCATCTTTTTTTTTAAATTCTCCCCTCTTACCTTAAAAATATGCCCCCAATCTTGAAATCCCCCAGCCTTGGGAAAGGACACCTTCATTAACCCTATCTATTGTCATGATTTTATAAGCCTTTACAAGGTCACTTCTCAACCTCCTATGCTCCAGTGAAAAAAGTTCCCAGAATTTCCAACCTTTCTTCGACAGCAACAATCTGGTAATTCACTTCTAAGCCCCCTCTTGAGTTTAATAATATCCTTCCTATAACAGAGTGACCAGAACTGTACTCCAGAAGAGCCTCATCAATGTCCTGTACAATCTCAAAATGACATGCCAACTCCTGTACTCAAAGGTCTGAGCAATAAAGGCAAGAATGCTAAATTTGTTTTAACTACCCTGTCTACCCGTCTCATAAACTTTAAAGAATTATGTACCTGAACCTCTACGTCCTTCTGTTCTACAATACTGTTCAAGACCCTAGAATTAATTGCATAAGTCCTGTCCCTGTTTGTTGTACCAAAATGCAATACCCCACATTTAGCCAAATTGAACTCCATCTGCTGTTTTTTAGCCCGTTGACCTATTTGATCAAGATCCCTTTGTAATCTTAGAAAACTTTTATTTGCTGCCTACAATGTTGGCAAACTTACTAAACCTGTTTTCTATATTCTCATCCGAATCACCCGGTCTTGAAGTAATGAAAGGACAAATGAGAGATTGACCATGAGCTGAGCTGAGATGGGGGCAGGGTGGGTGTGTTGGGTAATGCTGTAGATGTGGAAATAAGTGTCTTGCTGAGGGTGTGGACATATGTCACATTTAATTCTACACAGCACACAGGACATTCATTTGCAAGTCATTTTTGTTGTTGTTCGTTCACATGATGTGGGTGTCACTGGCTGAGTCAGCACTTATTGCCCATCCCCAATTGCCCAGAGGGCAGTTCAGTGTCAACCACATTACTGTGGGTCTGGAGTCACATGTAGATCGACCAGATAAGGTCCTGAAAGGACATTAGTGAATCAGATGAGTTGAAGAACTGAAGGAGAATCACTCTAGATTTGAAATGTTAAGACTGTTTCTCACTCCGCAGTTGTTGCCAGACCTACTGAGTTCCTCCAGCAATGTCTGATCTTAATCTCCAAGATGTTATTCTGACCTGGCTGATTTACAACAATCGATAGCAGTTACACGGTCACCATGGGTTATCTTTTTAAATTTCAGATTTATAAACAGATCCAATTCAGATTTCACCACCTGCCACAGGAAGGGTTTGAACTCACGCATCCAGACCATTAGCCTTCAGTTCCAAATTACCAATCCCATGCTTTACTACAATGTTACATCTCCCCAGAGTAAGAGCTAGGACCAGGTCTTATTTAATTGCTCTGTTGAAGAACTAGCAGAGGCGCATTGGGCTGAATAGTCTCTCTCATTGAATGATTCTAGGATGTGGAATAAATAATTACTCTCTTTCTGTTTTTTTTAAACAGGTGGCTATAATAATTTTATGATCAGTCCACAATATCGACGGGATGATGGTGTAACTGAGCAATTTGTCCAGTCTTTATAGACACATGGTGAAGTAGAGTAGGTCTTGGTGTGTGCTGCCCCTCAGACTGACTATGGGTGTTCTAATGTCCAAGAAGCAGACAGTGGAACAGGTGCAGAAGGCCAGTGTGGTGGTGTCGGCTTTCAAAGACGGGCTGAAGGACAAGGGGTCAACCAGGAACCGGGCTGAGCCACCCCGGAGCAAGCCAGAGGTCGAGGAGACCAGTCAAGGACAGGACGAGGAGCTGGCTGGAGGACTGGAGCCCAAGACCCAGGAGGCAAAGAAGAACCAGGCAGCTTGGGAGAGGCTGAGGGACGGCAAAGGAGTGGAGCCTGAGGAGCTGGAGTGGAATGACCGGGCTACTCCACCTGCCTTCAATAGGCCCAAAAGACAACTTGGAGATGACGAGTCGATTGATATTAACCTGCATGAGAAAGAGGAGGTAGGATTGGAGTTTCATTAGCCATCCCTTCCCCACTCTTGACCTCTCTGTCCTTGTTCTGCTGCATTATTTCGATGAAGGTCAATGGAAGCTTGAGGAACAGCATCTCATCTTTCAGTTCTGGACTCAACTATGATTTCAATGTTTTCAGACTGTAATTTCTGTTTCCATTTCCTTTTTCCAATTTTTGCTTTTATTTTTGAGTATTTCATTTTGTTTTTGAGCTGCAGCTGACAGTGGTGATCCTGCTGTTGCCATTCGCACCTCCTCTGTACCCATCCTTTGCTCCTTGATTTGTTCTGTTCCCATCTCTTTAACATACAAGTCGTTATTAGTTCATACAGAACCTGAGTATTTCTGGAAAGGTACATTCTTGCCAAAGCTTGCAGTTGTCAGGCCAGTTTGCGAAAATATCAATAAAGTGAAAAACCAATAGTTATATTGTATGTGAGAAGGGTGCTGATTGGTTGACAAGTGGACTGTGGGAGGGGTGTTGCCATGAGGAGTGCAGCACTTAATGATCATCGAGTCAAGTTTTGCCTGGTTTAACATTTAAACAAAACCTGACATTTAACTGTCATTATCATTTACTGCTGCATTCTCCATGGCAATGCATCTAGCAATCAGAGATGGCCATCATTTAATCTTTCCTGCCTTTCACCCTATCACAGACCTTCTATTTTGTTTGGGTTTTCCTTACTTTTATTTTGATGCTGCCTCTACGCCGACTTTAAATCTGTTACATCTCAAGCTTTCTCATCTTCCAACAATAGCGATTTATCTAAGGATGGAATGGTGGCTCAATGGTTAACACTGGTGCCTCACAGCACCAGGGACTCAGGTTCAATTCCTGCCTTGGGTGACTATCAGTGTGGAATTTGCACATTCTCCCAGTGTCTGTATGGGTTTCCTCTGGGTGCTCTGGTTTATTCCCACAATCCAAAGATGTGCAGGTTAGGTGAATTGGCCATGCTAAATTGCCCATTGTGTTTGGTGCATTAGTTATGGATAATGGGTCTGGGGAAGTTTCTCTTCAGAGGGTCAGTGTGGACTTGTTGGGCTGAAGGGTCTGTTTCAATATTGTAGGGAATCTACTCTAATCTGAAATGCCAACTGTTTCTCTCAGTACAGATCTTGCCAAACCTGCTGAGTATTTCCAGCAAATTTTATCATTATTTCAAACTTGCAGCATCCACTCTATTTTACTTTTTCTTTCTTTTTAATGACTTGGTTATTCTAGATTAGGGATTAGTGGTGCTGGAAGAGCACAGCAGTTCAGGCAGCATCCAAGTAGCTTCGATATCGACGTTTCGGGCAAAAGCCCTTCATCAGGAATAAAGGCAGTGAGCCTGAAACGTGGAGAGATAAGCTAGAGGAGGGTGGGGGTGGGGAGAAAGTAGCATAGAGTACAATGGGTGAGTGAAGGAGGGGATGAAGGTGATAGGTCAGGGAGGAGAGGGTGGAGTGGATAGGTGGAAAAGGAGATAGGCAGGTAGAAGTCTGGACAAATCATGGGGACAGTGCTGAGCTGGAAGTTTAGAATGAGGGTGAGGTGGGGGAAGGGGAAATGAGGAAACTGTTGAAGTCCACATTGATGCCCTGGGGTTGAAGTGTTCCGAGGTGGAAGATAAGGCGTTCTTCTTCCAGGCGTCTGGTGGTGAGGGAGCGGCGGTGAAGGAGGCCCAGGACCTCCATGTCCTCGGCAGAGTGGGAAGGGGAGTTGAAATGTTGGGCCACGGGGCGGTATGGTTGATTGGTGCGGTGTCCCGGAGATGTTCCCTAAAGCGCTCTGCTAGGAGGCACCCAGTCTCCCCAATGTAGAGGAGACCGCATCGGGAGCAATGGATACAATAAATGATATTAGTGGATATGCAAGTAAACTTTGATGGATGTGGAAGGCTCCTTTAGGGCCTTGGATAGAGGTGAGAGAGGAGGTGTGGGCACAGGTTTTACAGTTCCTGCGGTGGCAGGGGAAAGTGCCAGGATTGGAGGGTGGGTTGTAGGGGGGCGTGGACCTGACCAGGTAGTCACGGAGGGAACGGTCTTTGCGGAAGGCGGAAGGGGGTGGGGAGGGAAATATATCCCCGGTGGTGGGGTCTGTTTGGAGGTGGCGGAAATGTCGGTGGATAATTTGGTTTATGCGAAGGTTTGTAGGGTGGAAGGTGAGCACCAGGGGCCTTCTGTCCTTGTTACGGTTGGAGGAGTGGGGCCTGAGGGCAGAGGTGCGGGATGTAAACGAGATGCGTTGGAGGGCATCTTTAACCACGTGGGAAGGGGAATTGCAGTCTCTAAAGAAGGAGGCCATCTGGTGTGTTCTGTGGTGGAACTGGTCCTCCTGGGAGCAGATCCAGCAGAGGCAGAGGAATTGGGAATACGGGATGGCATTTTTGCAAGAGGTAGGGTGGGAAGAGGTGTAATCCAGGTAGCTGTGGGAGTCGGTGGGTTTGTAAAAAATGTCAGTGTCAAGTCGGTCGTCATTAATGGAGATGGAGAGGTCCAGGAAGGGGAGGGAGGTGTCAGAGATGGTCCATGTGAATTTAAGGTCAGGGTGGAATGTGTTGGTGAAGTTGATGAATTGCTCAACCTCCTCGCGGGAACACGAGGTGGGGCCAATGCAGTCATCAATGTAGCGGAGGAGAGGTGGGGAGTGGTGCCGGTGTAATTACGGAAGATCAACTGCTCTACGTAGCCAACAAAGAGACAGGCATAGCTGGGGCCCATATGTGTGCCCATGGCTACCCCTTTGGTCTGGAGGAAGTGGGAGGATTCAAAGGAGAAATTGTTAAGTGTGAGGACCAGTTTGGCCAAACGAATGAGAGTGTCAGTGGAAGGGTACTGTTGGGGACGTCTGGAGAGGAAAAAACGGAGGGCTTGGAGGCCCTGGTCATGGTGAATGGAGGTGTAGAGGGATTGGATATCCATGGTGAAGATGAGGCGTTGGGGTCCAGGGAAATGGAAGTCTTGGAGGAAGTGGAGGGTGTGGGTGGTGTCTCGAACGTATGTGGGGAGTTCCTGGACTAGGGGGGATAGGACAGTGTCGAGGTAGGTAGAAATGAGTTTAGTGGGGCAGGAGCATGCTGAGACAATGAGTCGGCCAGAGTGGTCAGGCTTGTGGATCTTGGGAAGGAGGTAGAACCGGGCAGTGCGGGATTCACGGACTATGAGGTTGGAAGCTGTGGGTGGGAGATCTCCTGAGGTGATGAAGTTCTGTATGGTCTGGGAGATGATGGTTTGGTGATGGGGGGGTGGGGTCATGGTTTTAGAATCCCAATGGATGAATCCCTTCCCATTCACTGCCACCATTCCAATGGATTAAACTTCTCACCACTCTCTTAGTGAAGAAATTTCTCCTCATCTCAGTCCTGAAAGTGTTACCTCTTATCCTTGAATTATGACCCTGGTTCTGAACTCTGCTCCCCATCAGGAATATCCTTCCCACATCTAACTTGTCTACTCCTGTTAGAATTTTACAGGTTTATATGAGATTCCCCCCCATTCTTCTAAACTCCAATGAATATAATCCTTGGAGAAAGTGAGGACTGCAGATGCTGGAGATCAGAGCTGAAAATGTGTTGCTGGAAAAGTGCAGCAGGTCAGGCAGCATCCAAGGAGCAGGAGAATCGGCGTTTCGGGCATCAGCCCTTCTTCAGGAAGGGCTCATGCCCGAAACGCCGATTCTCCTGCTCCTTGGATGCTGCCTGACCTGCTGCGCTTTTCCAGCAACACGTTTTCAGCTCTGAATATAATCCTAACTGACTCAATCTCTCCTTGTACGTCAGTCCTGTCATCCCAGGATTAAATTTGGGCAAGTCTTCATTGCACTCCCTTAGTAGCAATAACATCCTCCTTTAGATAAGGAGATGAAAACTACATACATTATTCTAAGTGTGGCCTCACCAATACCCTGTATAATTGCAGCAAGACATCCTTGTTTCTGTGCTCGAATCTTCTCGTTATGAAAACTAACATATAGTTTGCCCCCTTTATTGTCTGCTGCACCTTTGCGTTTACTTCCAGCAACTGGTGCACGAGGACACCCAGATCTTGTTGAACATTCCCTCCACCTCTCAATTTACAGCCATTCAAATAATAATCTGCATTCCCATTTTTGCTTCAAAGTGGATATTTTCCCATTAATCCACATTGTATTGTATCTGCTCTGCATCTGCTCACTTACTCAGCCTGTCCAAATCACACTGCAACATCTCTGCATCCTTCTCACACCTTGTCCTTCCAACCAGCTGTGTGTTATCTGTAAATTTTGAGATACTATAGAAACATAGAAAATAGGTGTAGGAGTAGGCCATAAGGTCCTTCAAACCTGCTCCACCATTTGATATGATCATGGCTGACCATGCAATCTCAGTTTCCCATTTTTGCCCTCTCTCTCGATACCCCTTGATCCCTTTAGCTGCAAGGGCCATGTCCATCTCCCTCTTGAATATAACTAATGAGCTGGCTCCAACATCTTCCTGTGGGAGAGAATTCCACAGGTTCACAACTCTCTGAGTGAAGAAATTCTTCCTCATCTCAGTCCTGAATGGCTTACCCCTTATTCTTAGACTGTGACTCCTGGACTTGCCCAACATCGGGAACAGTTTCCTGGCATCTAGCCTGTCCAGTCCCATTAGGATTTTATGTTTCTGTGAGATCCCCCCACCCCATTCTTGTAAATTCCAGTTGAGTACAAGCCCAGTCCATCCAATCTTTCCTCAATATGTCAGTCCTGCCATCCCAGGGATCAGTCTGGTGAACCTTTGCTGGACTCCCTCAATGGCAACAATGTCCTTCCTCAGACTAGGAGACCAAAACTGCCCACAATAGTCAAGGTGTGGTCTCACCAAGGCTCTGTATAACTGCAGCGAGACATTCCTACTCCAATACTCAAATCCTCTTATTATGAAGGCCAGCATGTCATTAGCTTTCCTCACCACCTGCTGCACCTGCATGCCAAACTTCAGTGACTGTTTCGCCGTGACACCCACATCTTGTTGCACCTCACCCTTTCCTAAATGGCCACCATTCAGATAATAATGTCTTCCTGTTTTTGTGACCAAAGTGTTAACCTCACATTTCTCCACATTATATTGCATTTGCCAAGTTTTTGCCCACTCAGCCAGTCAGTCTAGGTCACCCTGCAACGTCTTAGCATCCTCCTGACAGGACACTCTGCCACCCAGCTGAGTGTTATCTGCAAATGTGGAGATATTTCATTCAATTCCTTTGTCCAAATTATGACTGTATATTGTAAACAGCTGAGATCCCAGAACTGAACCCTGCGGTACCCAACTCGTCACTGCCTGTCACTCTGAAAAGGACCCATTCATTTAATCTCTTTGCTTCCTGTCTTCCAACCAGTTGTCTATCCATGTGAGTACATTACCTCTGATACTATTATATAACATACCCTTATCTAAATCACTAATATATATTGTGAATAGCTGGGCTCCAAGTATGACCCCTGTGACACCCCACTAGTGACTTCCTGGCTTTCAGAACACATTTATTCCTGCTTTTGTTTCCTGCTCACCAATTTTTTATCCATCTCAATACACTACCCTCAATCCAATGCTCTTTAATTTACACATTAATCTCTTATGTGGATTTTGTCATAAGTCTTCTCAAAGTCCAAATACACCACCCAATGGTTTCATCTGATTGACTTTACTATTACATCCCTGAAGGAGTCCAGGAGATTTGAGGAGCATGGTTTCCCTTTTGCAAATTCATGCTGATTTGTGTATGACTCTATATCACTGTTTTCCAAATGCTCTGCTATAAAATCATTGATAGTGGTCTCTGGCTACTTCCCAACTACTGACTCACTACTGATTTAGACTCACTTATTTATAATTCCCTCTTTTCTCTCTCTACCTTCGTTTTTTTTTAAAACAGAGGAATTACATTAGCTACTCTCCAATCTGTAGGAAACTGTTTGACTCTATAGAATTTTGAAAGATGATCACCTATGCATCCACTGTTCCTACGGCACTTCCCAAGTACGCTAGGTTATAGATTGTCGGGCCCTGGGAATTTATCAACCTTTAATCCCATCAATCTCTCTTACACCATTTCTCTCCTCATGCAGGTTTGCTTCCGTTCCTTCCTCTGACTAAATCGTGTGTTTCCCATCATTTCTGGTACATTACTGTTTATTTCTTTGTGAAGAGAGAACTAAAGTATGAATTTAGTCCATCAGCCATTTTTTTGTTCTCTGTTATAAATATTCCTGATTCTGACTGGTAGGGGCCCACGTTAGTGTTCATCAATCTTTTTCTCTTTACATATCTATAGAAACCTTTACAGTGAGTTCTTATGTTCCCCACAAGCTTATACTCTCATACTCGATTTTCCTTTACTGAATCCATCTCTTGGTCTTCCTTTGCTAACTTCTAAACTATCAGGTCAATTTTTTTTTCCAATTTGTATTTTGCCCTTTGAGTTCACTTTTACTGAGTCCTGTATTTCACTAAATAGGATAAATGTCAAGAAATTCTGAATAAAATTGGGAATGGGGTAGGCCGATGGTAAATTAAATTCAAAAAGAGAAAATAAAAGGATTACACAATAGCCTATGAAATCTCCTGATGCGCTATTACTGAAATGAAAAGAAAATATGGCAGATTTAAAATAAGAGTTCTGGGACCTGAAGGACAATGAATTGAAACCAGAGCTTCAATATTTTATGGCAGTGAATAAAACAACGTGAGCCAACATAGTGAGGTAATCATGCCACTTAATAAATTATTGGTGCATTCACACTTTGAGTACTGTGTATAGATTCTGTCATCACTGTGTAGAGAGGCATCTCCAAATCATGTAGAGAGGATGCAGCACTGACTGGAAGAATATAGAACATAGAACATAGAACATAGAACAATACAGCACAGAACAGGCCCTTCGGCCCACGATGTTGTGCCGAACTTCTATCCTAGATTAAGCACCCATCCATGTACCTATCCAAATGCCGCTTAAAGGTCGCCAATGAATCTGACTCTACCACTCCCTCGGGCAGCGCATTCCATGCCCCTACCACTCTCTGGGTAAAGAACCCACCCCTGACATCTCCCCTATACCTTCCACCCTTCACCTTAAATTTATGTCCCCTTGTAACACTCTGTTGTACCCGGGGAAAAAGTTTCTGACTGTCTACTCTATCTATTCCTCTGATCATCTTATAAACCTCGATCAAGTCACCCCTCATCCTTCGCCGTTCCAACGAGAAAAGGCCAAGAACTCTCAACCTATAGATCAGGTCAAGCTGAATGGTTGTGAGATTACGTCAGATCAGAGCTCTCCAAACCATAGTGTAATCCTATTATAACACTTGAAAATTAACATGACCTCTAATGCAAATGAAAGGAATTGAGCAATAATGCAGCATGGTAACAATCAAAATATAGTTATTCAAGTTCACTTACAAGATTATCTTGTGAGGGAGTGATACTGGCCCTATCTCTGGACCAGAATGTCTGTGTTCAACTTCCAATTGCCCCAGTAGTGTGTTATGGTATGTCTGAATTGATTGATTAAGAACAAAAATGATGCACATATAAATAGTGTTTTCACATTATTTTGTAAAAAAAGCTCATCACGTTATGTATTCATCAATCCATTTCTTCATCTGAGCTGCTGTGGCTCTTGGACTTTGGTCAGGGTTCCAAATTGGGGCTGGGTCTTCTGTAGATTTAGGGGCTTCACTGACTCGGCCAACATTTATTGCCCATCCCTATTTGATCTGGAGGTGCTGATGATGGGCTGCCATTTTAATCTACTTACAGGCCATTTGATGTAGCAGTATGTCTCCAAGTCAGGATGGAGAGTGGATTGGAGGGGGACTTGCAGACATCAAGTAATATTATCCTTCTGGATGGTAGTGGTTGCTGTTTTGTATAAGCAGCCTTGGTGAGTTACTGCAGTACAGTGGTAATGTAGAGCTGTTTGAGTGTTGCTGGAGCTGTGCTCATCCAGGCAAATGGGCAGAATTCCATTACGCTCCTGACTTAAGCCATAAGAAGTAGGAACAGGAGTATGCCATTCAGCCCCCTGAGCCTATTCTGTTATTCAGTAAGATTTGACATTCTTCATGTTCACTTTCCTCATTGTCATTAACTCCCCGACTGACCAAGAATTTTTTTCATTCATGGGATGAGGGCATCATTGGCTACGCCAGCATTCATTACCCAGAGGGCAGTTCAGAGTCAACCACATTGCTGTGGGTCTGGAGTCTCATGTAGGCCAGACCAGGTAAGGATGGCAGTTTGCTTCCCTAAAGGACATTAGTGAACCAGATAGGAGTTGATTGTCAGGTAAATCCTCATTCCAATTTTTTTTACTGCATTCAAATTTCATCACCGTGGGGCGGCATGGTGGCACAGTGGTTAGCATGGCTGCCTCACAGCGCCAGAGACCCGGGTTCAATTCCCACCTCGGCAACTGTCTGTGTGGAGTTTGCACATTCTCCCTGTGTCTGCATGGGTTTCCTCTGGTTGCTTCGGTTTCCTCCCACAGTCCAAAGATGTGCAGGTGAGGTGAATTGGCCATGGTAAATTGCCCGTAGTGTTAGGTGAAGGGGTAAAATGTAGGGGAATTGTTCTGGCATGGTTGCTCTTCAGAGGGTCGGTGTGGACTTGTTGGGCTGAAGGGCCTGTTTCCACACTGTAAGTAATCTGATCTGCTGTGGTGAAATTTGAATTCGGGTCCACAGAACATTACCTGGGTCTCTGGATTAACAACACGAAAAGTGTGACACTGGAAAAGTACAGCAGGTCAGGCAGCATCTGAGGAGTAGGAGAGTTGACTTTTCGGGCATAAGCCCTTCAAGCTGGAATGTGGGGTGGGGGTGGGTGGGGGGTGTAAGAGATAAGGAGGAGAGTGGGGCTGGAGGGCTAAGTAGTTGGGAGGGTGATAGGTAGATGCAGGTGGGGGGTGATGGTGATAGGTGAGAGTGGAGGGTGAAGTGGATAGGTGGGAAGGAAGATGGACAGGTAGGCCAGTTCAAGAGGGTGGTGCTGAGTTGGAGGGTTGGATCTGGGATGAGGTGGGAAGATTTGGAAACTAGTGAAGTCGACATTGATGCCATGAGGTTGAAGGATCCCAATGTGGAAGATGAGATGTTCTTCCTCCTGTGTCTGGATTAACGGTCCAGTGATAATACCACTAGACCATCTTCATCTTTTAAATACACAAGGATTCTGGTCCCTACATACCTCTCTGTGGCAAGGAGTTCCAAAGTGTCTCAGCCCTCTGAGATGAAAAAATTCCTCCCCATCTCAGTCTTAAACTGGCAGCCCTTTATTTTGTGACTATG
This sequence comes from Chiloscyllium punctatum, assembly GCF_047496795.1. NCBI lineage: Eukaryota > Metazoa > Chordata > Chondrichthyes > Orectolobiformes > Hemiscylliidae > Chiloscyllium > Chiloscyllium punctatum. The sequence continues at coordinate 7,746,504 of NC_092740.1, forward strand.
CCCTTCTGTCTTGTAGATAGTGGTCAGGCTTAGGGAGACAAGAATTGAGTTTGTTGCTACCTGCTTCATAGCCTCTGGCCTACTCATGAAATGTGCTCATGTCCTAATTAATATATAGTCAATTGTAACCCATTGTTGAGGAATTCAGTCAAAGTAATGCTATTGAAAGTGGGGTTGGGGGGGGTGGTGGTGATAATTAAAATCACTCTCTTTGGAGATGGCCAATCCCTGGTATTTGTGTGGCGTGAATGTTACTGGCCACTTATCAACTCACTTGTTCAGATCTTGTTGCATTTGAACACTGTCTGTATCAGTATCGAATGGTGCTGAACATTGTACAATCATCCGTGAATATTCCCGTTTCTGATCTTATGATGGAGGGATGGTTATTGATGAAGCAGCTGAAGATGGTTGGGCCTAGGATACTATCCCAAGGAACTCGTGCAAAGGTAGCCTTGAGCTGAGATTACTGACCTCCAGCAACCACAACCACCTTATTGTGCGCCAGATGTAACTCCCAACTTGTACCCGGTTTAGTCAGTTCCCATTAATTCTAGTTTTGCTAGGGCTCCTTCTTGCCACACATTGCAACCTTGATGTCACTCTCACCTCCCTCTGGAATTCAGCTCTTTTGTCCATGTTTGAATTAGGTCAGGAATTAGGTCAGGAGCTGAACAGCCCTGGCAGAACCCAAACGGTATGACTGGGGATAGATCCCTGTGATTAAACATTAAAACATGGAAAAAAGTTGCAGGGGTAGGCCATTCAGCCCTTCGAGCCTGCACCAGCATTCAACATGATAATGGCTGATCATGCAATCTCAGTGTCCCACTCCCACTTTCTCTCCGTACCCCTTGATCCCTTGAGCAGCAAGGCCCATGTTCAGCTCCCTCTTGAATATACCTAACGAACCGCCCCCAACAACTTTCTGTGGGAGAGAATTCCACAGGTTCACAATGCTCCAAGTGAAGCAATTCTTTCTCATCTCAGTTCTGATCTCGGCTATCCTTAAACTGTGACCCCTAGATCTGGATGTCCCCCAACATTGGGACCATTCTTCCTGCATCGATCCTGTCCAGTCCCATCAGCAATTTATATGCTTCTTTAAGATCCCCCCACCCCCACTCTTCCAAATTCCGGTGAGTACAAGCCCAACAACAATAACAACTGAAAAAGGAGAATGAGGTGGGACTTGGTTTCATTTTCCATCAACTCTGATGCTTACATATGTTTTGATAATCTATCATTCCAGTATCAGGGCTATCACTTACTGGAAGTTTTGAGTGAAAAACCAAGATGAAAATTTTAAAAAATTCTTTTTCTGTCTTATCCTTACAGTGACTCCTGTTTGATGTCAAGAAAGCTTATACGGTTATAAAGTTGTTATATATTAACTCTCTCCTCAGAAGTTGCAAGACCTAATGAATTTTTCCAATACTTCTTTCAGATTTCCAGCATCTGCAATATTTTGCTTTTATTTGAGAAAGTAGTAACTGATATAATCAGGCAATGCTTTAAAATGATTAACAAAGCACTAGAGCATGAAGTGTGAAACAGTCCCTGGACAGGAAGAACCCAGAGTTAGATACAGAGTAAAACTTCTCCCACTCTTTCAAATAAAAAGTAATGCTGACTCAACACTAACACCCACCAAACACTCCCAGGACAAGGACAGCATGGGGTTAGGTACAGAGTAAATCTGCCTCTGCACTGTCCCCATTAAATACTCCCAGGACAAGGACAGCACGAGGTTAGGTACAGAATAAATCTGCCTCTGAACTGTCCCCAATAAATATTCCTAGGAGGGACAGCATGAGGTTAGATATAGAGTAAAGCTAATTTTACTCTTTTTAAACTGAAAGCAATAATCCTTCTACTCTCTTAAACTGAAAGTAAAGCAGCCTTTGTATTGTCCTTCTCAAACACTCCAGGACGGGGACAGCAGTGGGTTAGATACAGAGTAAAGCTCTCTCTGCACTGTCCCTATCACACGTTCGAAAATGTATTGCTGTCGGATTAAAAAATACAAATTGTTCTAGAGTCTGCTATTTCTTGGGGGTGGTTGGAGAGTTTAAATTTGTATGGCTTAAACTCTGTTTGGTGTTGTGTTGATGTGTTTAACCCTAATACATTTTGTTAAGCTCACACTGAGAGGCAATTGAATAGCTCCTGTAATTTTGAGTCTAATTTGTTACTGTAGCTCCGCAGTAGGTCAGCTGCAGGGCACTAAATGACAAAAGGCAGGCTGATACTTCCCTGAATTGGGGCCCATTCTTATGTAAATGAAAGTGACAGGAACAGGCGGGGGTGGCTCTGTGCAGTGGCAGCCTGTTGAGTAAAAGCTGACAAACGATTTGCACAGTGGGGCTGCAGACCACACTGTATTTACAACTTCCTGTTCTATATTACTCTAATTACCACTGTTCGGAGGTATGTCAATCTCTCTCCCTCAAAACACTTGCTTGCTCGAGTTACTACATCGCCCCAGATTTGCTCCACATTCCTGCAAACTGGAAAAAAAAAGATTGTGGGATTTTTGTTCTAATGCGACTGATCTGCAAGATTACAAATGTGTTCAATGGGTCCTTGAGGTTGCTCAGTGCTGGGGACTGTGAATGCTAGACTGTCACTCAGAAATCCAGTAAAGAATGCAGGAGAAACTTCAGCACCCAGAGTGGTGAGAACAGGAATATGGTGATTGGAGTAGGCCATTCAGCCCATCAAACCTACTTGCCCCACAATTCGGTTTGATCATGGCAGGTCATCTACCTCTTCCCCCATTGCAATTGCCATATCCCTTCGTGCTACTATTCTCCAGTAGACAAACTGTGGGCGCAGCTCGCAAACCAAAGAAGAATATTTCAGGCAGAGTCGCAACATTGTATACACACAGTTCCTTCAAAGTGAACTCCCTTAAAGCTAGGTAAACATATTCACCTCCGGAGATCTTTCTTGAACATGTTCAGTGTACAGAGGAAACTGGAACGTGCTGTCACGGGGAGTGGTTGAGAGGAATAACTTTGATACATTGAACTCTGTTTGTGGGAGAAAAGAGTAGAAGGATATGTTGATGGATGCTAGAGGTGGAAGGAAGCATGCATACTAGCAGGTGGGCTGAATGGCCTATGTATATGCTGTCAATAGCATGTTAGAAGACACCGGAATGGAGAGGCTGTTTTATCGATCAGAGTTGAGAGTGTGGTGCTGGAAAAGCACAGCAGGTCAGGCAGCATCCGAGGAACAGGAGAATCGATATTTTGGGAAACAGCACTTCATCAGGACCTCTCTATTTTATTAACCATTCAAAGTCACCCATTTGATTGAGAAAGAGAGCATTTGCCTTCTGATTTATTCAGACAGACTGCACGGGGAGGTGATTGCAAAATTGCGAGTTTATTGCAGGCTATTCAGCTCATCTCGTGTAGACACAAGCTTCCTCCCACCTTATTTCATCTCAAAGTAGGATGGGCATGTCGGTCACCGATGAGGTGGAGCTTGAGAGGCAGGACAGGTCCAGCGGGAAGCTGTGGGTCATGTGACTCAATGGAGTTGGCACTGTGTTGACTGGCAGGAAACAGCCCTTGTTTCTGTTCTTGACTGGCCAAAGGCCCTTGCACAAGTCCTCTGTGCCCAGTGTGATGGGGAGAACTCAAAGCAGCCAGCTGACGAGATGACACTTTCTGTTGGAGCCAAACTGGCAAAATGTTGTGAAGTTCAATGAACGCTTTCATCTAATTTAATTAAGAATTTTTAAAGGCTGATGCAATGTGTCAGTCTTACAATCTGAAAGTTTGGGGTGATGCATTGACTTTGACTTTGAGTTAATGCATTTTGATAAGGTTGTTTATGTATGTTTTTCAATTAATTTTCCAAGGTCTGTCTGTGCTGTGGAGTGATAGTATTTGGACGGCTGTTGAGTGTTGCCATCCATCTCTCTCTGTTCAGTAGCAGGATTAGTTTGCATGCTCCCCTTGCCTCTGTTAACACTTTGAACAAAGAGACAACAAAGTATCTCAGTGTCTGCACTCAGACCAGCATTGTGCTGGTGTTTTGTGGTGTGTGGGGCTGGGAGAAGACCATTTAGCCCCCCCGGGCCTGTTCTGCCATTGACTTACCTGTCTTAACTCTAGTCTCAAATACATTTGAACATCCTTGCCCCACGCAAAGTCCAATCCACTTACAATTGACCCATCGCATCAACAGATGTTTGGAAACGGTCTTGGACATGATAGGTGAAATGGCCTCCTTCAGTTGTTAATGATGGCCCATCTCCTGTACTCCATGTTCTGACCAAAGAAGACAAGCGTACCAAGCACCTTCTTTACCATCCTGTTTACCTGTGATACCACTTTCAAAGAACTATGTACCTGCACTCCTCAGTCTCTGTTTTCTACAACACTCCCCAGGGCCCTACCATTAACTGTGTAGGTCCTGCCCTTGTTTCTCTTACCAAAAATGCAACAGCTCTCATTTAACTGAATTAAACTCTATCTGACATTTAAATCAGGTAACTTAAAAGCATTCTGATTGAATTAAGTAAACCCTTCCCATTTTGCATGTTACCTACTATTCATCTGGCATCCTATCTGCTGCGGTCCTATCCCATCCCTAGCTGGCACCCGAGTACCCTACCTGCATGGCACCCCACTTACCTGGCATCCTATTCACTAGCCACACAAGCCCTACCTAATTGCTGTCCCTATCCAGCCGGCACAACTTATTTGGCACTCGATCGCCCCCCCCCCCGCTCCCTCCAACCTCCTGCCCACCCATTATGCACCACAGCCTCACTGCACTCTAACATCACTTGCCTTATGTACCTGTTGTTTGATAGAAGCTGTTAAAGTGATTGTCAGGTCCTTTAACTGTCAGAGTTCAGCCGCTGACTGCTGTGAAAGGGGGGGGAGGGGTATGGTTTACCCTGGTAGTTCTGTGCTCTGAAAGAACTATCAGCATGGGAATATGGCTGTACTGTTCTGAGGGAGACCTGGAAGGAACTCCTGTCAGAAGTGTGGAGCTCTCTCCTTCCTGAGAAAGGAAAGGGTAGAGTAGCACTCTGGTGCCAAACTAGTGTAACCCCTCACATTCTCTGCTTTAGTCTGTTAGCCTTTGTTACTTTCTCCTCTGGGTGAAAACTGGGGCTGAGCCATTGAATACAATCAAGGCTGAATTACACAGACTTTTGATTGACCAAGGAGTCGAGGGCTACGGGGATGGGGCAAGTGTGGCTAATAAGAAGGCAGAGGTAAGGCCCTAGCTGGCTCAACTCTGATCTCATAGAATTGTGTAGCAGGAATGAGGGGCCAAATGGCCTACTCCTGTTCCTAATTCATAGTTTCCGATGGATCTTTTTTATCCCAGAGGCTACTATGTCTTCAGGCTGCTACTGTCCCGCAGCCTTCAATTTTGCAAACAAGACTGACATGTGCCACTTTATTAAATGTTGTTGATAAATTCATTATCTCTGTCACTGCCCTTATCCGCCATCAGTTAGATCACTCCAGTGAGGTCCTACAGCAGAGGCTATGATCCAGCCAGATCCACTGGTACAACCAGGTATGAGGTCAGAAGTCATACAACACTAGATTATAGTCTGATAGGTTTGTTTGAAATCACAAGCTTTTGGAGTTCTGCTCCTTTGTCAGGTGGACCCACAGATTTCTCCACTATGCTCTGTATATAAACCTGTTGGACTATAACCTGGTGTTGTGTGACTTCTGACCCTGTCCACCCCAGTCCAACACCGCCACCTCCACATCATGACAGTCAGGTACGTACAATGGAGTATAAACTATCCCAACATTCATAGGTGCAGTGAAAGTGCTGTATTCAAATGATTAGCCTGAGCTTTCTCATTAAGTCCTTTCAGGAGCAGAATGGACATGACTGCCCATTGTCCAGTCCAATAGACTGAACTATAGAAGAGAAGCAAAGAGGGAAGGATGATGATAAGCACATGTTTACTGAATGAAAAATGATGATGTTGAGATATTCCTGTGACAGAATGGCTTAAATGTTCCTTGCCTTTCGACAGGTGGTCAACGATGAGATGTGCGATGTCTGTGAGGTCTGGACAGCGGATGATCTTTACCCCTGCAGGATCTGCACCCGTGTCTTTCATGATGGTTGCCTGCGGCGCATGGCCTGTCTCAGCCCCAGCAGCATCCAGGAGCTGAAGGAATCTGCCCACACTACGGTGGGCTGGAGCTGCCAATACTGTGTGAGTTCACGCTTTGTAAGGATTGAGGACTGGAGCCTGGGAGAGATGGTGGGTTCGCAATCTGGCCATCCTTCAATTTAACAGTATTTCTATTCTTGCTTTCCAGTCCCTCCCTGTTTTCACCGTCTCTTCACTAACTTCACCACCCCCTCTCAAGGTCAACTCCACTAGCACCCTCCACGTCTCTCCACCCCTGGCCTCTAGCTTATTCCCCATTTCTATCACGCCATCATTGGCAGCCATCCCTGCTGTTACCTGGTGCCAAGCTCTGGAATTCTCTCCCTTAATCTCTCCTCTTTAAAACACAGCTCTGACCCACCATCTTTTCACATGACTTGGTTAAAGTTTTACTTGGTGACACTCTTATGAAGCACTTGGGGATGTTTTACAATATTAAGGGTCTTATGGAAATGGTGTCAGTTTAGAAGTGCTGATATTTTACAGCAATTATAGGAGTGGTGAGTGGGCTTTCCACCATTCAGTGAGTTCCTGGATCATTTATATCTTATTCACGTTTCTCCACATCTTCCCTGTTTCTCAGTCTGTCATCCAGTCCAGTCCACTATGTTTACGTTTACTACAGAGTGGCTCTTACCCATCACACACTCATTGAACTCAGCTTTGAAAAGTCATATTTCTGGGCAGGACAGTGGCTCAGTGGTTAGTGCTGCTACGTCACAGCACCAGGGACCTGAGGGCGATTCCCGTGTCTGTGTGAATTTCCTCCAGGTGCTCTGGTTTCCTCCCAAAATCCAAAGACATGCAGTCTATGTGGATTAGCCACGGTTAATCCAGAGGGGCTGGGTCTGGGTGGGATGCTGTCTGGAGGGTTGGTACAAATGTGATGGGCCAAATGGCCTCTTTCCACATTGTAGGAATTCTATGATAAGCGTACAAACTTTTTTTCGTAGATTTCCTGAACTCTTCATGTGGAGAGTGTGTATTCAGTTCCTTCTCAACTATTGTTTTCAGAATATTTCACTTCATTGTTGACTTTCCAACCAGAGAAAAGGGTTTGTCACACTCTTCTTTTCAATATGTCACTTTCATTTTAAATATTAATGGGATCCTCTTCAACCTTCTACACTAAAACACATGAAAGCAACATGGGAACTTTACTCTGTATCTAAACCCGTGCTGCCACTGTCATAGACTCATACAGTACGGAAACAGACTGTGTCCTGGGAATGTTTGATGGGAACAGTGTAAAGGGAGCTTTACTCTGTATCTCACCCCTTGCTGTCCTTGTCCTAGTAGTGTTTGATGGGGGAACAGTGTAGCAGAAGCTTTACTCTGTATCTCACCCTGTGCTCTACTTGTCCTGGGAGTGTTCACTGGGAATGAGGTAGAGAGAGCTTTGCTCTGTATCTAACCCCGTGCTGTCCTGGTCCTAGTAATGTGTGGTGGGGACAATATAGACACCGCTGTGTTTTAATTTAAAAGCATAGAGGGATTTTTACTTTGTACTTAACCCTGTGCCATACCTGCCATCTGAGTGTTTTATGGGGATGGTGTATTTTTTTGTGTGATTTCCACTGGGGTGGTTAACTCTCACATTAAACATGGTGTAATGTGGTACGTGAGCCATACTCTGACAGGGCAGTCTTTGCTTCAGTTGCTGCAGAGGAAGACACTGGGCTGAGAAGGTGCAGGATGTTCTGGTCTCTGTTTGCTCTGGGCCCCTCTTCTCAGCAGCTGATGGTTTTCACTCACCACTTCCAATGAGCTTCCACGCTGTCACCTTCCAGAGGTCCCAGCTATTAGTGACTGTCCTCCAGTTGTCAGGGTCAATGTCCATCACCTTCATATCTCACTTACAGGGGTCCTTGTGGAAGGGGTATGGACACATTGCAGGAGGTTTCTCGGTAAAAGTTTGAAATCCATCCAGTGAAAGTGACTGAGCCAGTGCAGATGTTGTTCACTTTGCAATGAGTGTGTGACTGCAGGACCTTGGTGTTGGTGATCTTGTCCTGCCAAGGGATGGCAAGGACAGGTCTGAGAGCGCGGAGGGGGGAGCTGTCCAGCCTTTTCTGTGGCTGAGCACATGTTGAACAGGTTGCACATAAAATCTTTAGGGGACTTGACAAGATAGATGCAGAAAGATTAATTCCCTTGTGGAAGAGTTTAGGACCAAAGGGTGTAGTCTCAGAATAAAGGAGCACCAATTTAAGACTGAAATAATGGGGAATTTCATTTTGACTCACATACAAAGGTCTGCTCAGCCCTGGCTAATGGGAATAGGGACTCCAATATCCAACGGGACCTTGTTTTGTCAAGGTGAAAGGTGTTAGCATTGCAGATTTCAATCTATCGAACACCATGGAGCAACACTCCCTAGGAGTGTCTTTTGGTCTGTCTGATAGTTGTAAGATATTGGAATGCAATTAGTAATTGTAGGATATGGAATATGGGAATGTGTGGAAAAATTCCAAGATTTGGAGTATGATGGGGAATTGTAGGAAATGGGAATACTGTCAGTTTTGCAGTAATGTGTGTTTCTTCAATATGAATTCGCTTTAATGTGGTTGAAGAATTTAGACCGTTATTTGTAGAATGTGAACTTTCTTAACCTGTATTGGTCATAACATGATTCCAATCCATTAATTAAATATGCTGCTATTGCGTGATTTTCTCATAGCGCAAGAATGGAACTATCACATTTTATTGGAACCGACTGTATGTGCAGTAATTGTAGCACATTGGAACGGGATCAATTATTGTAGCATATAGAGTCAGAACCATACAGCACAGGAACAGACCCTTCGGACCAACTTGTCCATGCTGACCCAGTTTCCTAAACCAAACTAGTCCCATTTGCTTGAGTTTGGCACATATCCCTCTAAACCTTTACGATTCATGTAGCAGTCCAATTGTCTTTTAAATGTTGTAAATGTACCCACCTCTACTGCTTCCTCTGGCATATGCCCCACCCTCTGTGTAAAAACGTTGCCCCTCAGGTATCTTTTGAATCTTTCCCCTCTCACCTTAAGCCGATGTCCTTTAGTTTTGGACTCCCTTACCCTTGGAAAAGACCTTGGCTTTTCATCTTATCTAAACCCCTCATGATTTTGTAAACTTACATAAGGTCACTCCTCAGCCTCTGATGGTCCAGAGGAAAAAACATCCCAGCCTATCCAACCTCTCCTTAGAACTCCAACCTTCCAGCCCCAGTAACACCTTGTGAATTTTTTCTGTATCCTTTCTGGTATAACACCATTCTAGCTATGTTTAATAATTGTAGGATATGGAATTGCAGTAAGTGTAGGATTTGGAAATGGTTGGAGACACCAGATATTGCAAAGGCTATGGGCCCTGACAATATTCTGTCAACAGACTGAAGATTTGTGCTCCAAAACTTGCTGCACCCCCGCCTCCCGCTCCAGTCAAGCTGTTACAGTACATTTACAGCACTGGCAACTACCCAACAGTATGGAAAATTTGCCCTATTATGTCGTGTACATAAACAGCAGGACAAATCCAACCTGGCCAATTCCCGCCCCATCAGTCTACTCTCCATCCTCAGTAACGTGATGGAAGGGCTCATTAACAGTGCTATCTAGCAGCAGCTGCTCAGCAATAACCTGCTCAGTGACGCCCAGTTTGGGATCCCCCAGGGTCACTCAGCTCCTGACCTCATTACAGCCTTGGGTCAAACATGGACAAAAGAACTGAATTCCAGAGGGGAGGGGAGGGGAGAGGGACAGCCCTTGATATCAAGGATGTATTTGCCCGAGTGTGGCATCAAGGAGCCCTGGCAAAACTGGAATCAGTATCAGGGGCAAACACTCTTGGTGGTTGGAGTCATGCCTGACATAGGAAAATGGTTGAGGTGTTTAAGGTCAGTCGTCTCAGCTCCAGGTCATCTCTGCAGGAGTTCCTCAGGGTAGTGTCCTAGGCCCAACCACCTTCAGCTGCTTCAACAATGACCTTCCCTCCATCATAAGGTTAGAAGTGGGAATGTTCACTGATGATTGCACAATTTTCAGCACAATTCACACCTCCTCAGATACTGAATAAGTCTGTGTTCAAATGGAACAGGATTTGGACAACATCCAGGTTAGGGCTGACAAGTGGCAAGTAACATTCGCGCCACACAAATGCAAGGCAATGACCACCACTAATAAGAGCGAATCTAACTACCATCCCTTGACATTGAATGGTGTTACCATCACTGAATTCCCCAGAATCAATGTCCTGGGTGTTGTCATTGACTAGAAACTCAACTGACCTCCCCACATAAACAGAATGGTGCCAACAGCAGGTCAGAGACCAGGAATACTGTGGCGAGTTATTCACCTCCTGACTCTCCAAAGACTGTCCACCACCTACAAGGCATAATTCAGGAATGTGATGGAAAACTTCCCACTTGCCTGGATGGGTGCAGCTCCAGCAACACTCAAGATGCTTGACACCATCCAGGACAAAGCAGCCCACTTGATTGGCACCACATCCACAAGCATCCACTCCCTCTACCACCAATGCTGAGTAGCAGCAGTGTGTACTATCTATAAGATGCACTGCAGAAGTTCACTAAAGATCCTTAGTCAGCATCCTCCAAACCCACGACCACTTCTATGTAGCAGGACAAAGGCAACAGGTATATAGGAACACCACCACCTTCAAGTTCTCCTGTATCCTTTGATATCGCGGTTCAAAATCCTGGAATTCCCTCCCGAATGGCATTGTGGGTCATGGACTGAAGCGGTTCAAGAAGGCAGCTCACCCCATTTCTCAAGGGGCAACTAGAGATGGGCAATAAATGCTGGTCAGTCAGTGACAACCACATCCCACAAATGAATTTTAAAAAAGGACTGCTTGTAGTAATTGTAGGATATAGAAATGTGATCAGTAATTGTCTTACATGGAATATTTATTCCACGTTTGTGGAATCATCTGCATACCTACATTTGGTTTTTAAGATATGTCAAGAAAAGTAGGGAGTCTATTACCAACACTGGGAAACATTATTGCTCACCTCCCTCCAGGTTGAGAACAACTAGTTCTGGTCGCCGTATTATTGAGAGGATATTATTAAGTTGGAGAAGGTTCAGAAAAGATTTACCAGGATGTTGCCAGGAATGGAGGGTTTGAGTTACAAGAAGAAGCTGGGACTTTTTTCCTGGAGCATAGGAGGTTGAGGGGTGACCTTTGTCGGTTTATAAAATCATGAGGGGCATAGATATGGTGAACGACATGCGGCTTTTCCTCAGGAAGGGAGATTGCAAGACCAGGGGGAATATTTTTAAGGTGAGGAGAAAGAATAATAAGAGGGGAAATCTCTTTACACAGAGAGTGGTTGTGTATGGAATGAACTTCCAGAGGAGATGGTAGATGCAGGTACAGTTACAAAGTTTAAAAGATATTTGGATAAGTACATGAAAGGGAAATGTTTGGAGGGATATTGGCCACATGCAGGCAGGTGGAACTAGTTTAGTTTTGGATTATTGTCAGCATGGACTGTTGGCCTGAAAGTTCTGTTTCCGTGATCTGTGACTCCATGACCGTTCACTACTTCTTCCTGTCTCCCCTCCTAAACAATGTCATCTGAGCTGACATCTGCACCTTTAATCCCCTGGATTTTGAGATTATGAAGGTTATGAGAGGCTGATTGAAAGCAGTCAGCGAGGAGTGGACGCAAGGTTATAATGACTTTTGAAACCACAATGAAAGCTAAGCCCTGGATCAAATCATTTGAAAGCTGTTTAAGGTCCAGCTGATCTAGTAGCCTGGAGGTGGTGTCACCAGCAAGGACCCTGAGCTGCTGAGAATGTTCAGGAACAATAGTTGCTTCATCTCTATCACCTTTCTTGTTGCATGCTGTATGTGAGGATGGGAATGAGCTGCAAGATGAAAGTTGCATTGCAGATTAGATTTGCAGAGTGCCTGAGCATGTGTCCAGGAACCTCTGACCCACATTGTGGCACCAAAAACCTATAGATTCTGCATCTCAGTGCAAGTGAAGGCAATGGTAACCTGAGGCACTAACTCTAAGTCTTAAGGTTCAGGTAATCAACATAATCAAGAAAGCTAATGGAATGCTGACTTTCATATTTAGCTTGCTGGAGTATAAGAATGCAGAAATTATTCTGCAGTTATATGAAACCCTGGTAGACCCCACTTGGAGTACTGTGAGCAAATCTTACCGTACCTTAGGAAGTTGATCTTTGAGGGAGTACAACATAGATTTGTAAGAATGAGATACGGACATCAAGGGTTAAGTTGCGAGATGAGATTACACAAATCAAATTCTACCCTTCTAGAATTTGGAAGGGTAAGGGATGATCTGATTGAAATCTACAAGACATTTACAGATGAAGACAGAGTAGGTAAAGTTGGAGAGTCTAGGAGACATAGTCTGAGAATTAGGAGCAGACCATTTGGGAGAGATGTTAGCAAGCAATTTTACGTACAAAGTGTGGCAGATGTTTGGAACTCTTTTCCACAAATGGCTGGATCATTCGATAGTTTGAATCTTGGAAACATATATTTTTGTATGGCAAAAAGGTATGAAGAGATGTGAGCAAAAGGCAAGTATATGGAGTTAGGCCACAGATCAGGTGACACAGTGGCTTAGTGGCTAGCACTGCTGCTTCACAGTGCCAGGAACCTAGGTTCGATCCCAGCTTCGGGAGACTGATGGAGTTTGCTCATTCACCCTGTGACTGGGTGATGTGAATTGGCCATGCTAAATTCCCCATAGTGTTCAGGGATGTGAGGGTCAAGTGCGTTAATCAGTGGTAAATGTAGAGTTGTAGGGGAATGGGTCTGGGTGGGATACCCTTCGGAGGGTCGGTGTGGACCTGTTTCCACACTGTAGGAATTCTGAGTATAAATCAGTCATGATTTCATTGAATGGCAGAGCAGGCCCAAAGGGCTGAATGGCCTACTACTATTTCTAGAACATAGAAAATTATGTTGCAGTACAGGCCCTTTGTCCCTCGATGTTGCGCCAACTTGTGGAACCAAACTGAAGCCCATCTAACCTACACTGTTCCATTTTCATCCATATGTTTATCCATGACCACTAAATGTCCTTAAAGTTGGCAAGTCTACTGCTGTTGCAGGCAGTGCAGTCCATGCCCTGACCAATCTGAGTAAAGAAACTATCTCTGACATCTGTCCTATATCTATCGCCCCTCAATTTAAAGCTATGTTCCCTCGTGCTAGCCATCACAATCCACGGAAAAAGTCTCTCCCTGTCCACTCTATCTAATCCTCTGATTATCTTATATGTCTCAATTAAGTCACCTCTCAACCTTTTTCTCTCTAACAAAAACAGCCTCAAGTCCCTCAGCCTTTCCTCATAAGACCTTCCCTCCATACCAGGCAACATCCTAGTAAATCTCCTCTGAACCATTTACAAAACTTCCAATCCTTCCTATAATGCGGTGACCAGAACTATACGCAACACTTCAAGCGCAGCCGCACCTGAGTTTTGTACAGCTGCAGCATGACCTTGTGGCACCGAAACTCAATCCCTCTACTTCTAACACGCCGTATATCTTCTTATCAACCCACCTCGGTGGCAACTTTCAGGGGTCTATGTACGTGGACATCGAGATCTCTCTGTTCTTCTACACTATCAAGAATCTTACCATTAGCCCAGTACTCTTTATTTCTGTTGAGCCTTCCAAAGTGAATAACCAAGCAATTTTCCACATTAAATTCCATCTGCCACCTCTCAGCCTAGCTCTGCAGCTTATCTATGTCCCTCTGCAACCTGCAATATCCTTCAACACTATCCACAACTCTGCTGACCTGAGTGTCATCCGCAAATTTACGCCCTCATCTAGATCATTTATGAAAATGACAAACAGCAGCGGACCCAAAACAGATCCTTGTGGTACACCACTATTTACTGAACTCCAGCATGAATATTCACCATCAACCATCACCCTCGTTCTTCTTTCAGCTAGCCAACGTCTGATCCAACCGCTAAATCACCCTCAATCCCAAGCCTGCGTATTTTGTGCTATAGCCTTTCATAGGCAACCTTCTCAAACGCTTTACTGAAATCCATATACACCACATCAACCACTTTATCCTCATCCACTTGTTTCGTCACCATCTCAAAGAACTCAATAAGGCTGTGAGGTATGCCCTACCCTTCACAAGTCCGTGTTGACTATCCCGAATCAACTTATTCCTCTCTCGATAATTAAAAATCCTATCTCTTATAACCTTGTTCAACATTCACCCACAACCGAAATAAGGCTTCCTGGACTATAATTTCTAGGGTTTTCTCTACTCCCCTTCTTGAACAAGGGGACAACATTTTATATCCTCCAGTCTTCTGGCACTATTCCTGTGGACAATGACGACATAAAGATCAAAGCCAAAGACTCTGCAATCTCCTTCCTGGCTTCCCATAGAATCCTAGGATAAATCCTCAGGGATTTATTTATTTTCACACTTTCCAGAATTGCTGACACTTCTTTGCTAACGTCAATTCCATCTAGTCTCATAGCCTGTATCTCAGTAATCTCCTCGACAACATTTTCTTTTTCCAGTGTGAATACTGGCAAAAAATATTCATTTAGCGCTTCCCCATCTCCTTGGACTCCACGCATGACTTCCCACTACTGTCCTTGATTGGCCCTAATCTTTCTGTAGTCAATCTTTTATTTCTGATATACCAATAGAAAGCCTTAGGGTTTTCCTTGATCCTATCTACCAACGACTTCTCATGTCCCCTCCTGACTCTTCTTAGCTGTCTCTTTACGTCTTTCCTGGCTAAGTTGTAATCTCAAGCACCCTAACTGAGCCTTCATGTTTCATCCTAACATAAGCATTCTTCTTCCTCTTGACAAGAGATTCAACTTCTTTAGTAAACCCTCGCTTGACAACTTCCTCCCTGCCTGACAAGTACATACTTATCAAGGACACACAGTAGCTGTTCCTTGTATAAGCTCCACATTTCAATTGTGCCCATCCCCTGCATTTTCTTTCCCCATCCTATGCATCCTAAATCTTATCTAATTGCATCATATTTGCCTTCCCCCAGCAATAGCTCTTGCCCTGCGGTATTGAACTATCTCTTTCCATCGCTAAAGTAAACATAACTGAATTGTGGTCACTATCACCAAAGTGCTCACCTACTTCCAAATCTAACACCTGGCTGGGTTCATTACCCAGTACCAAATACAACATGGCCTTGCCCTTTGTTGGCCTGTCAACATACTGTGTCAGGTAACCCTTCTGCACACATTGGACAAATACTGACCCATCTAAAGTACTCAAAGTGTGGTATTTCCAGTCAATATTCGGAAAGTTAAAGTCACCCATTAACAACTACCCTGCTACCCTCGCTCCTATCCAGAATTACTTTTGATATCCTTCCCTCTACAGTTCTGGAACTAATTGCCATTAGTATCGCCTCAGCCCATGCTACCTCTGTAGACGAGTCATCAAACGTCCTTCTGCCACAGTAATACTGTCCTTGACTAGCAATGCCACCTGCCCCTCTTTTACCATCTTCTCTATTCTTACTGAAGCATCTAAATCCCAGAACCTGTAACAAACGTCTGGAATGAACCTTCCAGCTCAGCAAGCAAACCTACATCCATGGCTCCATATTCCATTACCTTTTGCATGAAGAAATGTTTCTGAGCAAGAAAATGGAGTTGAGAGCAAGATGGGATCAGCCATGATTGTATTGAAAGGCGGAACAGGCTTGAGGGGGCTGAATGGCCTCCTCCTGCTCCTAGTTCTCGCATTTGAAATTTTGCCCAGTACAGCAATGTTCAGATTGTAAATATTTATCTGAAAAGTAAGGGTTCAAACACTGACCCCTGAGGTATTCCACTTCAAACCTTGCTCTGTTTCTTGTCAATTTTGTGTCCATGTTGCGACTATGAGCTCTAAGCTGGTTTCGATGTCCATCGTGTGGCAGTTCATCAAAACCTTTCTGGAAGTTCAGATACCCACTGTATCAATCACATTACCCATATCAGCCCTCTGTTACCCCTTCAGCAAACTCAAGTGAGTTAGTTAAACATGATTCACTCTGAACTAATCTGTGCTCACTTTCCTTAGTTAGTCGCCTTCTGTTATTCAAAATCCTGGAATTCTGCTGGAATTTTCCCTGCAGTCCATGTCCTCCCTAACTACATTGTGGGTCATCTTGCTGCTGGCAGGCTGCAGCAGTTTAAGAAGGCAGCTCACCACCATCTCCTCAACTAGAGATGGATAGGAAATGCTGGCCTCTCCAACGATACTCACGCTGACTGAATGAATGTTTTAAAAAGGTTTCTATATTTTCTTTGGGAGTTTCATGCTAGTAATGATTTCTTTACTGCTGGTAATATGTGATGTAATCAATCTGTAGGATGATTTCAATCATGCATTGACTCTTTCTGTCAGTCTCTCTCTCTCTCTCATTCTCACACACACGTCTCTCTCTCTCACATGTCTCTCACGTCTCTCTCTCTCTCTGTGCCACATATCTCTCTCACGTCTCTCTCTTTCTCACATCCCTCTCTTTCTCTCTCATGTCTCTCTCTTTCTCACATCTTTCCCTTTCTTTCTCTCTCACGTCTCTCTGTTCCTCTCTCTCACGTCTCTCTCTCTCTCTCTGTGTCTCTCACTCACATGTGTCTCTCATGTCTCTCTCTCTCTCTCTCATGTATCACTCCCTCTCACATCTCTCTTCCTCTCTCTCATATCTCTCTCTTCCACGTCTCTCTTTCTCTCTCGTGCCTCTCTCTCTCTCACATCTCTCTTTCTTTCTCTTCCATGTCTCTCTCATTCTCTTTCTCTCTTACGTCTCTCTTTCTCTCCCGTGCATATCTCTCTCTCTGTCTCTCTCTCTCTCTCTCTCCCACGTCTCTCTCTCACATCTCTCACTTTCTCTCTCTTTCACGTCTCTCTCTTTCTCTCCCTGGCACCTCTTTCTTTATCTCTTTCATGTCTCTTTCTCTCTCTTTGTCTCTGTCTCTGTCTCTCTCTCTCACACTCCCATCGCTCTCACGTTTATCTTTCTCTCTCTCACATCTCTCTCCCTCTCTCTCGTGTCTCTCTCTCTCTCTCTCCTGTCTCTCTCTCTCACGTATCTCATCCTCTCTCAAATCTCTCTCTCTTTCTCTCTCTCTCACACACATGTGTCTCACCCACTCTCTCACGTCTCCCTCTCTCTGTCTCACATGTCTCTCTCTCTCACTCCCTCATGTCTCTCTCTCTCTCTCTCTCTCGTGTCTCTCTCTCTCCTGTCTCTTACTGTCATGTGTCTCACCCTCTCTCTCACACCTCTCTCTTTCTCACACGCACACGTGTCTCTCTTTCTCTCTCACTCACATCTCTCTCTTTCTCTCACGTCTTTCACTCTTCCCCATGTCTCTCTCTGTTCCACATGTCTCTGTCACACGTCTCTCTCTCACGTCTCTCTCTCACACGTATGTCTCTCTCTCTCTCTCTCTCTCTGTCTCTCTCATGTCTCTCTCGCTCACGTCTCTCTCTCTCTCTGTCTCACGTCTCTCTCACATGTCTTCCTCTCATGCCTCTCTCTCTCTCACACATCTCTCTCTCTCTGTCTCTCTCTTTCTTTCAATCACATCTCTCTATCTCATGTCTCTCTCTCTCTCACACATCGCTCTCTCTCTCTCCCGTGTCTCTTCCTCTGTCTCTCTCATGTCTCTCTCTCTTTCTCTCTATCTCACATCTCTTTCTCATGTCTTTCTTTCATGGCTCTCTCTCACATGTCTCTCTCTCACATGTCTCTCTATCTCTCTCTCGCACGTCTCTCTCTCTCTCTCTCTCTCTCTCACGTCTCTTTCTTTCACTCACATCTCTCTCTGTCTCATGTCTCTCTGTGTCTCTCCCTCTCTCACACATACACACATACACACCGCTCTTGGCTCTCGCCTCTCTCTCTCTTTCTTTCTCTCCGTTTCTCTCGTATCTCTCCCTCTGTCTCTCTCATGTCTCCCTCTCTCTCTCTCTCACGTCTCTCTGTCTCACGTCTCTCTCTCTCTCTCTCTCACACATCTCTCTCTCTCTCACACACCTCTCTCTCTCACACGTCTCTCTCTCTCTTTCTCATACGTCTCTCTCACATGTGTGTGTCTCTCTCTCTCTCATGTGTCTCTCTCTCTCACACCCACATTTCTCTCTCTCTCACATCTCTCTCTCTTGCTCACGTCTTTCTCACTCTCATGTCTCACTCTCTCTCACACATCTCTCCCTCTCTCACATCTCCCTCTCTCTCTCTCATTTCTCCTTCTCTCTCTCTCACGTCTCTGTCTCACATCTCTCTCTCTTAAGCGTTTCTCTCTCTCTCTCTCACACGTCTCTCTCTCTCTCTCTCGTCTCCCTCTCTCACATCTCCCTCTCTCTCTCATGTCTCCCTCTCTCTCACACCTCCGTCTTTCTCTCACGTCTCCCTCTCTCTCTCACACGACTCTTTCTCATACGTCTCTCTCTCTCACTCATGTCTCCCTTTCTCTCTCACGTCTCTCTCTCACTTATCTCTCTCTCTCTCTCACACTACTCTCTCTTTTTCTCTCACATGTCTCCCTCTCATGTCTCTCTCTCTTTCTGTCTCTTTCTGTCTCTCTCTCTCTCTCACACACACACACCACACATCTCTCTCTCCGTCTCTCTCTCTCACACACATCTCTCTCTTTCTGTCTCTCTCTTTCAGGATAATGTGAACCTGCTGCTGACTGATGAGGAGATGTTTAGTTTGAAGGAAGTTTTCCGACAATGCAGGATCATCCCAGGTCAGTCCAAACATCATTGAGTTGTACTGAATTCTCAAATTGACCTTTTATTTGAAATAATTTGGCAATTTGGTCACTCCAATACTTTGCACTCAGATGAAAGCAAAATGCGTATTGACAGTAACACCAACATTTTAATGTTATATCAAATGTGCTAATTATAGTTCAGGATAAAAGGGAGGAGTGTATCCTTTGATTAAGTATCTTGGGCAGATGTAAGAGGTGACTGCTGGAACACTGTAGGCAACCAGGCAATTTCACTTTGGTAGTTGGGAAGGTAGGTAGGAGGCAGAAATATCTACTACTGCATTCTGTAAATAAACTTGCAATGAAGGAAAGCAATTGCCCCAGGATTCAGACCTCACCATCTGCTTTGGGGTCGAAGTTTGAACCCAGATCCAGGCTGTTTAGTGAGCTGACATTGGCCAGTCTTTACGTTCCTTACAAATCTCTCCTCATCTAACTTGAGCTCATCCTTTCGGCACATCCTTCTTTTCCTCTCATTCATCAGTCTTTGTCTTTGATGTACCTATATTCTCTGCATCAACCCCTCTCTGAAAGAGGTAGCTGGTACCACATCCTCACCACCCTCTGAGTAAAGACCGTTTCTCCTGCATTCCCTCTTGGGTTAATCAATTTATAGGTGGTCCACATGTTTATGAATAGGTCCCACTCTGGAGTCTGCTCACAAGTCAGTTTGTATACAAATCAGAAAACAATGCAGAATAATGTAAAGCAGCCGTTTGTAAGTACAGGAACAGTTCATATGTCAGGTCTTTAAAATGCCTCTGTATGGGATCATGCCGTTTGGAAGGTGGATGTTTGTAAATCTGACACACCTAACCACACCACACCCTGCCACACCCCACCACACCCCACATACACCCCACCACACCCCACCACACACAACTCCATACACTCCACCCCACACACACCGCCCACACACACACCCCATCACACACACTCACACCACACACCCCACACACCAACCCCACACACCAACCCCTCACACACACACCAACTCCACACCCCCCCCCACACACCCCATCCCACACACACAGCCCCCACACATACTCCACCCCATACACACAGTCCCCACACACACACTCCACCCCACACACAGCCCCCACACACACACTCCACCCCACACACAACCCACCCTCCCCACACACACACAGTCCCCCCCCACATACGCGCACACACACAGCCCCACACACACCCCACCTCACACACACAGCCCCCCCACACACACCCCAACCCACACACACAGCCCCCACACACACCCCAACTGACACACAACCCACTGCCCTCACACACACACACAGCCCCCAAACACACTCACACAAACAGCCCCCCCATACACACAGCCCCCACAAACACCCCACCCTACACACATACCACACACCCCACCCACACCACCCCCCACACACACCACACCCCACCCCATACACACCTACCTTCTGTCATTGTGAAAATCGAATGAGATGCTCCAATAGTTAAGATTGTGGGTGGAAGTTTCCCTTCCCTGCTGTGCTGTGGGTAATACTGACAAAGGTGGGGAGTTATGATGAGAATGAAAAACTCAGACTCTCAACCTTGAGTTTGAGTGACCCTCAAATAGGGGGAAAATGTGGGAAGAGGGAATTGAGTTGGATGATCAGTCATTATCAAACTGAATGGTAGAACAGAGTTGAAGGGTTGAATGGCCGATTCCTGCTCCTATTTTCTCTGTTTCTGATTCTAGTGCTACCTTTATAAGGCACAAGTCTGGGCTAAGTATCCCTGAGATGTGAGGATTAATCTTGTTATGGTAGCTTAGAAATTGAAAACAAAATTTACATTTTACACAAGTTTGGATTAAAAAGCTTAGGTCAGTAACGGTGACTGTGAAATTACAAGATTGATGTAAAATCCCTTCTGGTCACTAAAATCACTGGATAAGTATTCCAGAGGACCAGGCTAATGTTTTGGGAATATTGGTTCAAACCTCACCACAGCTTCTGGGTGGACTTTAAACTCAATAAATAAATTAGTCTGGAACTTAAAACTACTCTCAGTGATGGTGACCGTGGAATTATTGCACAAAAACTGATCTGGTTAATTAATCGCCATTAGAAAGGAAATGTGGACCCACAGCAATGTGGTTAACTCTTAATTACCCTCTGAAAAGGCTGTGTGAGCTGCTCAGTAGTGTGTAAGAAGGTGGTTTACCAACATCTTCTCTGGAGACATTAGGGATTGGCAGCACTTGCAGGATAGGCCAGCAACACACACAGCCTATCAATTAGTAAAGAGAAGTCAATTTGGGTGGCATGATGGCTCATTGGTTAGCACAGCTGCCTCACAGCTCCAGGGACCTGGGTTCGATTCCACCCTCGGGTGCCTGTCTGTGTGGAGTTTGCACATTCTCCCCAGGTCTGCGTAGGTTTCCTCCCACAGCCAAAAGATGTGCTGATTAGGAGAATTGGTCATGTTAAATTGCCCATAGTATCCAGGGTTGTGCAGGCTAGGTAGATGACCCATGGAAAACGTGTAGTTGTCGGGACATGGTTGGGGTGTTGGGTCTGGGTGGGATGCTCATCTGAGAGTCGGTGGGGACATGACAGGCTGAATGGCCTGCTTTCATGCTGTATGGATTCTGTGATTCTATTCTACAAACAGCTCTGTGTAAAATGTATGGACTTTAAAATCCTAACTCTGTATGGGATCATGCCTGTGAGTACAGGTACTGTGGGTCTACTGACAGCACATGGACAGCAGCGGTTCAAGAAGGCAGCTCACCCCCACCTTCTCAAAGGCAACTAAGGATGACCAATAAATGTTGGCCCAGCCAGCAAGGTCCACATCCCTTGAACAAATGATAATAATATGTTGAAGGGAGTACGAGCAGCTGTGAAATGCATGTTTTGTGCGCAGTGAGTTGCTAAATTGCTGATTTCTGCTTTTCCAGAGTCCTGCCTGACACTGGATGATTTTCTGCATTACAAACACTACATTCACAAGCAGATCTTTGACGAACAGATGAATGAGGAGAAGGAGGAATTAGTTGTGTTGCAGTTTTCTGCTCTGGATGGTGATAAGAAGGGCCAGGTGGAGTGGACAGACTTCCTGTATCACGAGTCATTACTGGTATTGCAGAGGTTCCGATCCGAGGTGGGTCTGTTTTGGAGTTTCATTGTGTGTGGGGGGAAGAATGTGGGTGAGGGTGTGGGAGAGGGGTTGAATGTCGATGATGAGGGTGATGGGGAGTTAGTGTGGAGGATGTGGGAGGCATATGGTGTGGAAGATGTCAGGGATATATGGATATGCAGGATATGGGGGGGATATGGGTGTGGAGGATGTGGGAGGGATATATTGGTATAGAGGGTGTCAGGAATATGGGTGTAGAGGATGTGGTGGGGGGAGTTACGGGCGTGGAGGATGTTTGGGAGGATATGTTAGCACTGCTGCCTCACAGTACCAGGGACCCAGGTTCGATTCCAGCCTTGGGCAACTGTCTGTGTGGAGTCTGCACATTCTCCCCCATGTCTGCGTGGATTTCCTCCAGGTGCTCCGGTTTCCTCCCACAATCCAAAGATGTGCAGGTTAGGTGAATTGGCCATGCTAAGTTGTCCGTAGTGTTCAGGGATTTGTAGGTTAGGTCTAATAGCCATGGGCAAATGTAGAGTAGTAGGGTAGGGGAATGGGTCTAGGTGGTTCACTCTTCGGAGGGTCGGTGTGGACTTGTTGGGCCGAAGGACCTGTTTCCGCACTGTAGGGGTTTTTCTGTGTGTGTGTGTGTGTGTGTGTGTGTGTGTGTGTGTGTGTGTGTAGGGGGTAGGAGCACATGGGTGTGGAGGATGGGGGGATGGGGGGATGGGGGAATGTAGAGGCTATGAGTGAGGGGGTGGAGATGAGTCTGACGGATATGGGAGAACACGTGGGATGGGATTTGATGTAGGAGAATGTGAGACAGGGAATTTAGGGGCAGGGTTTTGGGGCGGGTGTGGGGTTATGAGGGTGGAAGGGATAGGTATCATTGAGGGTATTTCTTGATTTACATTGTTCTCTTCCAAACATCTTGAACCTTTTGATATCATCACCTTGACTTTTGCCCATTCACAGGGGGTTTGTGATTGAGATATTACAGTACATAAAGTGACTCTTTGGCCCATGGTGCCCAGGCCATTCAACAGGCACTATCTACTCTTGACCCATTTCCAGCATTTGGCCTGAAGCGTTGTGTGCTCTAGCATTTCAAATGTCCATCTAAATGTTTCTTAAATGTCTGTACAATTCCCACTTCTATCAACCTTTCAGGCAGTGAGCTCCAGATACCCACCAGCTTCTGGGTGAAAGGAATATTTCCTTAAACCTCTTGCTCCTCACCTTAAATCTGTCCCCCTGGTTCTGACCTCTCTACTGAAGGGGAAGGGTTCTCTATTATTCACTCACGGATGTGGGCTTCGCTGGCTGGGCCAACATTTATTACCTATCCCTCGCTGCCCTTGAGAAGGTGGAGGTGAGCTTCCTTCTTGAACTCCTACAGTTTACATGCCATCTTTGTTGAGACTTTGTAGTGATAGATACAACAGAGTGTCTTGCTCAGGGAGGAGTTGACAGTCAACTTCATTGCTGTGGGTCTGGAGTCACATGTAGGCCAGACCAGGCAAGGATGGCAGATTTCCCTCCCTAAAGAATATCAGATAGGTTTTTCCAATAATCAGCAGTGGTTGCATGGTCATCATTAGATTCTTAACTTCAGATTTCTTTTTATTGAATTCAAATTCCACTACTAAACCTAGGTCTGGATGAATAGTCTAGTGTTAATACCTCAAGGCTATCGCTTATAGTGTCATGGAGATGTACAGCACGGAAACAGACCCTTCGGTCCAACTCATCCATGCTGACCAGATATCCTAACCTCATCTAGTCCCATTTGCCAGCACTTGGCCCATATCCCTCAGAACAGTGTAGAAAATCAGACCCCCCACACCCCCACACCCCCACCCCCTGTCGCCCTGCTTTCTTTACTCAAAGGCAAACAACCCTAGTCTTATCCGATCTCTCTTCAGAACTGAATCGCTCCAGTCCAGTCAACGTCCTGGTACATCACCTATCCACCACCTCCACTGTAATCACAGCCTTCCGACAGACAGCATGGAATCAAAAGTCCTTTGTTCTGAGATTTTCTCCATCAGAATTGGCGACCCTCTGATACCTCACAGGCTTGATCTGGTTTTTTTTCTGGTTTTCCTTCAGAACTCCTTGCTGAGACTGCTGACAGCCAAGGAGCACGTGCGAGCTCGGAGCTGCTTCCTGAGCCTGGATCAAAACCAAACGGGCTTAATCACCGGGGCTGAGTGTAGGAGAGCACAGAATTCCTGGTTCTGCAAAAATTCCAAGGAGTCGCAGTCCTGCAATGTCAGGTGAGAATAGACATCGGAGGCTGAGTGGTGACATTATAGAGGTTTATAAGATCATGAGGGGCATTGATAAGGTGAATAGTTGTGAGGGTCATTGATAAGGTGAATAGCCAAGGTCTTTGCCCAAATGTGGGGAGTCCAGAACTAGAAAGCATAAGTTTAAAGTGAGAGGGGAAAGATTTAAAAGGGACCTAAGGGGCAACTTTTTTATGCAAAGGTGGTATGTGTATGGAATGAGCTGCCAGAGGAAGCAGTGTAGGCTGTTACAGTGACATTTAAAAGACGATGGATGGGTAAATGAATAGGAAGGCAAAATGCTGGCAAATGGGACTAGATTGATTTAGGATATCTGGTTGGCATGGAGAAGTTGGACCGAAGAGTCAGTTTCCATGCTGTACAGCTCTGTGACTGATTTTATGAAGGTGTACCTTTAATAGAGGTAGAATCAAAAAGTCATATAGTCATACAGTACAGAAGCAGATCTTTTGGTCCAACTTGTCCATGCCAACCAAGTCTTCCAAGCTAAATTAGTCCCATTTGGCCCATATCCCTCTAAACCTTTCCTATTCACGTACCTGTCCAAATGTCTGTTAAATATTGTAACTGTACCTGCCTCTACCACTTTCTCTGGCAATTCATTCTACATACAAACCACCCTCTTGATGAAAAATTGCCCCTTAGATCCCTTTTTAAACCTTTCTCCTCTCAACTTAAACCTATTCCCTCTAGTTTTGAGCTCCTCAACTGTAGGGAAAAAAACCATTGATGTTCACCTTATCTATGCCCCTCATGACTTTATAAACCTCTAGAAGGTATG
This sequence comes from Chiloscyllium punctatum, assembly GCF_047496795.1. Classification (NCBI taxonomy): domain Eukaryota; kingdom Metazoa; phylum Chordata; class Chondrichthyes; order Orectolobiformes; family Hemiscylliidae; genus Chiloscyllium; species Chiloscyllium punctatum. Next base: position 7,771,662 of record NC_092740.1, read on the forward strand.
TGACAGAGTGATTAGAGAACTGTAACCATGATCCAGAGACCCTGGCTCCAGTCCTACCACTACATGTGAATTTAAACTCAATTAATTAAACATATTTGGAGTAAGAAGCCAATACACGACCATAACAGGAGGCTCCCAAGCACTGAGGATGTCACCTAGACAGGAGACGAAACATCTGCAACACAAATTCCCAGCTCGGCGAACAGAACCACAACAAAAAACACAACCATAAGATGGAGCAGCTGGAGGAGGTCATTCGGCCCATCAAGTCTGCTCTACCATTCAATGAAATCATGGTTGGTCTGATAATCCTCAACTCCACTTTCCTGCCTTTTCCCCAATGATTCCCTTCCTGATTATTAATCTGTCTATGTCAGACTTTAATATTCTTAATGTCGTGGAAGAGAGATGTATTTACAGAGGAGATATTTTTAGGCCTGTACTCTCTGGAGTTTAGAAGAATGAAAAGAGATCTAACTGAGGTGTATGAGATGCAAAGGGATTGATAAAATAGACGTAGAGAGCATGTTTCCGCACGTGGTGCAATCTCGAACAGCCAAGGAGCACATGCGAGCTCGGAGCTGCTTCCTGAGCCTGGATCAAAACCAAACGGGTCATAATTTTAAGTTTCAGGGTGAGCAGATTTAAAACAGAGGTGGAGAAAATTTCTTCTCTCAAAGGGCTGTGAATCTGTGGAATTCACTACCTCAATGTGGTAAATGCTGGGACATTGAGTAAATTTAAGGACAAGATAGACAGATTTTTAATTAGTAATGGGTTGGAGGGTTATGGAGACCAGGCAGGAAAGACAGCTTGGGGGTGTTGGTGATAGGCAGTGAATGCAGGACTAAGGATGTTGAACTTAAACAAGGGAAATGAGATTGTGGTGCAGATTGAAAATGGCAGGTACGATGCTATGGGTATCACACAGATGTGGCTGTAAGGGGATTGGATCAGGCTTGGGAACTAAATATCCAAGGATACACATCCTGTCAAACAGGCAAGCAGATAGGCAAAGGAGTGGGGTTGCATTGTGTGTACAAATCTAAATTAAATCAAAAGCAAGAAGTGATAGAGTCAGAACGTGTAGAATCTGTGTGGGTGGAGTTGAGAAAACACAAAGGAAAATAAAACTCTGATGTGAGTTATGTGCAGGTCTCACGCTAGTAGCAAGATTTGGGAAGAAAATAAGTCTGGAGATAGAAAAGGCATATAAGAAAGGCAATTTTACAATAAACATGGGGGAATTCAATATGCAAGTGGAAGTTCAGGTTAGTGGTAGATCTCAAGAAAAGGAATTTGTGAAAGGTTTATGAGCTGTTCTTTGAAGCAGCTTGTGGTAGAGCCCCAATTGGGAACAGGCAATTCCGAATTTGGCGTTCAGTAATGAGGCAGCTTTGATCGGGGAGCTTAAGGTGATGGAAATCCTAAGGGGCAGTAACCATAATATGATAGAGTTCACCCTCTGGTTTGAGAGGGAGAAGCTGGGATCAGATGTAATGGTATTGCAACTGAGTAAAGGCATGAGGGAGAAGCTGGCCAGAGTTTATTGGAAGGGGAGCCTAACCAGGAATATGATGGAACAGCAATGGTAGGAGTTTCTGGGAATAATTTGGGAGACGCAGCAGAAATTCAAATCACGGAAGAAGAAACATACAAAGGAGGGGATGAGGCAACCATGGCTGACCAGGAAAGACAAGGACAGCATGAACACAAAGGAAGAAACATCCAATGTGGTGAAGATTAGTGGGAAGACAGAGGATTGGGAAGCCTTTACAAACCAGCAGAGGAATAACTATACAAAACAATGGGGTGGAGGTGGTGGTGGGGAGAAGATGAAATATGAGAGAAAGCTAGCTAGTAATATAAAAGAAGATTGCAAGAGTTTTTTTTAAATATCTAAAAGGTCAGAGAGAAGCAAGATTGCACATGAGACTGCTGAGGCTGGAGAAGTAGTATTGGGGAACAAAGAAATGGCAGAGTAACCAAATAGGTGCTTTGCATCAGTTTTCACATAGAAGATACCAACAGCATACTGTTATGGACTAGGCCAGACTACTCAAAACAGTGTTAAGCAGGCAGACCTAGACCTAACTTTGCAATTTGTTTCAGTAAGTGTCCAGTGAAAATTACCCGAAGTATGTTAGCGAGGTTGACTACTAGATTTTAAAACAGACAAAACATTTATTCACAAAATTACACAATGAAACACAAAGAACAGAATAAAAGAAACCCTACAGAACTCAGTCTATCCAAACTAGACTTAATTATGCTGTTCTAAATATACACAACAGTCCCAATAAGCAAACTCCCTGTAAAACTCAATATAAATGGAACACATGCTTACAGGTTGAAGTTGAAGGGCAGAGATAGAGTTTCCACACATCTCCCCGATGAACTTCCCAATTCAAGACTGAACTAAAACTACTCAACTCAGCTAGAGAGCTGACCACTCCCCTTTCATTATACAGGTCACTTCTAAAGCATGACCACTTTGGCCTGAAGTCTCATCTGTTTACACACAAACAAAAGGCCTCTCAAAATCCTTTTCATTTCTGTACCAAACCAAACTGATCGGAGCCTGGCCTGGTTTATTACCCCTCTGAAAAAAAAACAAGGACAGAGTCTTCTTGAGCCAAGGAACAGCTTTTAGAAAAGAAAGGATTAGTTTTGTGATACCTCCCCCCTTAAAAAAATGACCCAGCAATACCAAAAGATGGCTTCATTTTTAACCCTTCACAAACCCGGTTAGTAGTCTAAACACACATATACACTATACTAACTACAAACCGGTAAACGTGCACAACCACATGCAAATTCAGGCCGCGGCAAACCCACCACCGAATGCCTCCGTATCTCATTTGAGTCTCGATAACACATCGGCAATCACGTTTTCGTGACCTGCCACCTGCTCAATTGTCAAATTGAACAAGCTCCATCTAAACAGTCTGGCATTTTTGTCCTTAAAATTTTCCACAAATGTCAATGGATTGTGATCATTGTATACGATTGTCTCAGGTGCATTGCTGGTAATATAAACACTGAAATGTTGTTAATGCCAACACCAAGCTTAAAGTTTCTTCCTCCACCCTTGAATATTTCTGCTGATGAACATTGAACTTCCTGGAAAAATACCCAATGGGTCTTTCTATCCCCTCGTCATCCTCCTGCAGGGGCACCGACACCCACATCACTGGCATCGATAGCCACCTTGAAAGACTTTGTGTAATTGGTGTGGCTAATACTGGGGCAGTGGTTAACAAAGTTTTTAGGCTGTCAAATGCCTTTTGACAGTCCGCTGTCGATTGAAACTTCTTGCCCTTTTTTGATAATTTGGTAAGTGGGAGCAGCCACGCTGCTAAAGTTTGGCACAAACTTTCGATAAAATCCACTCAACCCCTAGAACCATTGTACTGCTTTTTCCATCACTGTGGGAAATTCCCCAATTACTTTCATTTTGGCATCTCTTGGGGCCATTTGTCCATGTCCAATAACATGACCCAGGAAAGTGATTTGGGCTTTGGCAAATTCACTTTTAGCTAGGTTTACCACCAAGCCTGCCTTCCAAAGTCGATTGAACAAGGCCGATAAATGCTGTAAATGTTCCTTCCATGAGTGACTAAAAATCACCAGGTCATCAATATACAGCACACAGTTGGATAATCCAGCAATGACCTTATTAGTCAGTCTCTGAAATGTGGCTGGAGCGTTTTTTGTACCAAATGGCTTGACTTTGAACTGATATAGTCCATTTGGCGTTACGAAAGCCGAAATTGCATTTGTTCTTTCTGACAGAGGTACTTGCCAATCGCCTCTGAGCAAGTCCAACTTAGAAATGTAAGTTGCTTGTCCTACTTTTTCGACACAGTCTTCCAACAGTGGAATTGGATATGCATCAGTCTTTGTAACGGCGTTGACTTTGCGATGGTCCACACATAACCGTTGGGTGCCATCTGGTTTTGGCACCATGACTATGGGCAAGCTCCAGTCACTGTAACTCACTTCGATTATGCCATCTTGGAGCATGTGTTCTATGTCCTTCTGAACCGGTGCCAACTTTAGAGGGTTATGCCTATAAGGATGTTGCTTAATTGGAACAGCATCTCCTATCTCTATATCATGCACAATTAGGTTAGTACTTCCCAGTTTATTTTCGCATAACTCTCCATTAATTAATTTCTCCTTAATCAATTTTAATGGTTCTCTTACTTCATGCCCCAAAATTAATTCAAATTGACCGAATTTGGTTAATTAATTTGGTGCATCTCTGATCGCAAGAAGTACAAATGGAACTCCCTTATTACACAATGAAACACAAAGAACAATATAAAGAATCCCTACAGAACTCAACCTATCCAGCTAGACTTAGTTATGCTGTTCCGAATACACACAACAGTCCCAATAAGCAAACTCCCTTAAAAACCCATTATAAATGGAACACATGCTTACAGGTTGAAGTTGAAGGGCAGAAAGAGAGAGTTTCCACACAGCTTCCTGTTGAACTTCCCAGTTGAAGAATGAACTAAAACTGCTCAGCTCAGCTAAGAGCTGACCACTCCCCTTTCATTATACAGGTCACTTCTAAAGCATGACCACTTTGGTCTGAAGCCTCATCTGTTGACATATATCCTTTTCAACTCTGTACCAAACCAGAATGATTGGAGTCTATCCTGGTTTATTGCCCCCCTGAAAAAATCAAGGACAGAGTCTCTTTGGGCCAAGGAAAAGCTTTTAGAATATAAAGGGATGAGATTTGTGACAATACCAGAACTTCAAGTGATTCAGGGGCAGAGGTGAGTGTAGTGGCCATCATTAGGAGATGGTCAATCTGGAAACAGGTCTGAAGGTGGATAAATCACCTGGACCAGAAGAGCTACACTCTCTTAAAGAGAGAGCTGAGGAGATTGTGAAGGCATTGATCTTTAAGGAATCGCTGCGGTCAAGGAGGGGGCCAGAGGACTGGAAAATGGCTAATGTAATAACCTTGTTTAAGAAGGGAGAGAGGCAGAAAATAGGAAACTATAGGCCACTTGGTCATTAATAAGATTTTGGAGTCCAAAATTAAGGATGAGATTGCCGAATGCTTGGAAATGCATGGTAAAATAGGACCGAGTCAGCACAGCTTTGTCAAGGGAAGGTTACGCCTGACAAATCTGCAAGAGATCTTTGAAGAGGTAAGAACAAATTAGACACAGGAGAGTTAGTAGACGTGATCTGTTTGGATTTCCAACAGGTTTTGACAAGCTGCTGCACAAGAGGCTGCTGAGTAAAACAAGAGCCCATGGTGTTAGGTGTAAGGTACTGGCAAGGATAGAGGATTGGTTGACTGACAGAAGGCAGAGAGTGGGGCTTAAGGGTCTTTTTCAGGATGGCGGCTGGTGACTGGTGGAGTTCCACAAGGATCAGTGTTGCAACCACAACCATTTACGTTATACATTAACAATCTGGATGAAAGAATTGAGGGCATTGTTGCTAAGTTTGCAGATGACACAAAGATGGGTGGAGGGGCAGGTGGTGTTGAGGAAGTGAGAGACTGCAGAAGGACTTGGATGGGCTCAGAGTGGAAAAGGAAGTGGCAGATGGAATACAATGTGGTCAAGTCTGAGGTTATATGTTTGGTAGGAAGAATAGAGGTCTGATTATTTTTGAAACATGAAAAGACTGGAAATCTGAGCACAGAGGGACGTGGGAATCCTGGTGCAGGATTCTCTTAAGGTTAACAGGCAGGTTCAGTCACCAGTTAGGAAGACAAATGCAATGTTAGCATTCATTTCAAGAGTCCTAGAATACAATAGCAGGGATATACTGCTGAGGCTGTATAAGGCCCTGGTCAGAGCACGTTTGGAATATTGTGTGCAGTTCTGGGCCCCGTATCTAAGGAAGGATGTGCTGGCATTGAAGAGGGTCCATTGGGAGTTTACAAGAATGATCCTGGAGATGAAGAGCTTGTTATGTGAGGAGTAGTTGAGGATTCTGGGTCTGTATTTGGTAGACTCTAGAAGGATTGAAACCTGCAGAATGCTGAGGCCTGGATAGAGTGGATGTGGAGGTGATATTTACACTGGCAGGGAGACTATGACATGTGAACGTAAGAAATAGGGGCAGGAGTAGGCCATCTGGCCCATTGAGCCTACTCTGCCATACAGTAAGATCGTGGCTGATCTTTTTATGGCCTCAGCTCCATTTACTCAACTGCTCACCATAACCCTTAATGCCTTTACTGTTCAAAAATCTATTTATCTTCGTTTTAAAAAGATTCAACAAATAGCCTCAACAGCTTCACAGGGCAGGGAATTCCACAGATGCACAACCCTTTGGGTGAAGAACTTACTCCTCAACTCAGTCCGAAATCAACTCCCCCTTATGTTGAGACTATGCCCCCTAGTTCTAGCTTCACCTGCCAGTGGAAACAACCTCCCTACTTCTATTTTATCCATTCCCTTCATCATTTTATATGTTTCTATAAGATTCCCCCCCTCCTCATATTCCAAATTCTAATGAATGTAATCCCAGTCTACTCAATCTCCCCTCATAAGCCAACCCTCTCAACTCCGGAATCAACCTGCTGAACCTCCTGTGCACACCCTCTGGTGCCAGTACATCTTTTCTCAATTAAGGAGATCAAAACTGGACGCAGTACTCCAGGTGTGGCCTCACCAGCAGACTATAGTTTCAGCATCACCTCCCTGTTTTTAAAATTCATCCCTTTTAACAATGAAGGACGATATTGCATTCGCCTTCTTAAGTATCTGCTGCACCTGAAGATCAACTTTTTGTGGTTCATCCACAAGGTCCCTCTGCACAGCAGCGTGCTGTGATTTTTCACCATTTAAATAAAAGGCCATTTTGCTGTTATTCCTACCAAAATGGGTAACCTCACATTTACAGCATGGCATTCGAGGGGAGTTTAAACAAGAGGTTTTTAAAGTAAGGTACAGGCACTTCTGAGATCTGAACCAACGGCCTACCTGTTTATCAGACAGGCGCTTTAAACAACCAAGGACCCGAGGGCACAGCCTCAGAGTGAAGGGGCGAACTATTAGAATTGAGATGAGGAGGAATTTCTTCAGCCAGGTGTTGGTGAATCTGTGGTACTCCTTGCTGCAGAGAGCTGTGGAGACCAAGACAGAGATAGTTAGGCTCTTGTTTAATAAGGGGATCAAGGGTTATGGGGAGAAAGCAAGAGAATGATGTTGAGAAACATATCGGCCATGATCGAATGGTGGAGCAGACTGTACAGGCTGAATGACCTAATTCTTCCCCCATATGTTATGGTCTTATGGGAGTTGAGGCCAAGATTACCAGGCATGGCCCAGCATGGCCTGGCACTGCGCAGCAGGGTCTGGAACAGTACAGCTTGGCCTGGTAAGGTAAGGCAAAAGAAGAATGGATACTGTGAGCATGCAGGTCGGTGCTAAGTGAGCAGTCCATCTCACTCAGTTCATTGGAAGATAGAAAATAAGAGCATGAATATGCCATTTGGTCCTTTGAGCCTGTTCCGCCATTCAATGTGATCATGGCTGACCGTCCAATTCAGTACTCTGTTCCTGCTTTCTCTCTATATCCTTTGATCTCTTTAGCCCTAAGAACTATATCTACCTCATTCTCAAAAATATTCAATGTTTTGACCTCCACAAATTTTCTGTGGCAGAGAATTCCATAGGCTCACCACTCTGGATGAGGAAATTTCTCCTCAGCTCAGTCCTAAACAGCCTATTCTGTATCCTTAGACTGTGACCCTGGTTCTGGGCTTCCCAGTTATCGGGAACCTGTTTACTGCATTTACTCTGTCTAATCCTATTACAGGGTATGGGTTTTTATGAGATCCCCACCTCATTCTTTTAAATGGGAGTGCATATAGATGCAGTCTCTCTTCATATGTCAGCCCAGCCATCCCAGGAATCAACTTCAGGGCTGAAGTGTCTGTAATTGTTTAGCACAATTTACCTACCTTTCTAATTTGCTTATTATCATGATAATCACAAGGAATAATTACATCTAATTACACTGCCACTTTACTGTGAATTTATCAATGACATGAGGGACTTACCAACACAGTCCTGCTCTAATTGTTTGCCATCTACACAATGCCCCATAGTGACTTCATTTGAAAAGCACAGCATTAATGTTTACACTGACCCTGATGCTACTCAGCTTTACCTGCCCATCACCACTGTCAGCTCCTCCACTGTTGCTAAATTATCAGACAGTGTATCCAATGTCGAGTACTGGTAAAACTGAAGCCATTGTTTTCATCCCGAGCTCTGAAATCCGTTCCCTCGCTGCCCACTCACTCTCCCTGGCAGCAGTGTGCAATTAAATGACCACCACATTGGATCCTGAAATGACCTTCTGACCTTCCGGTTGTGCCATCACTGAGACTGACCACCTGCTCCAGCTCTTCTGCTGCTGAATATCTCATCCATATCTTCATGACTTCTAGAGCTGACTATTCCAATGCATTCTAACTTCTGTAAATATACAATCACCTAAAACCGTGTCTTAAACTTGGTGCAAGACTTATTTCCCTATCACCCCTTGGGCTTGCTGACCTACACTGTTTCTCAGGCGAAAGTGAGGATTGCAGATGCTGGAGATCAGAGTTAAGATTAGAGTGATGCTGTCAGAATGTCCAAGCTCATGAGTTAGGAGCATGAATAGGTCACTTGGTCCCTTGAGTCTGCTCTGCCTTTAATAAGATTACGGCTAGTGAAGGCATTCATTGATTTCAGACCATGAACACTGTATTCTATTTTCATAGAATTCCTACTGTGCTGAAAGAGGCCATTTAGCACATACCAACCCTCCAAAAAAGCATCCTACTCAGACCCAGCCTTCTACATAACCCCACAGCTAATCCTGCACATCTTTTGACTGTGGGAGGAAATCCATACGGACACAGGGAAAATGTGTGAAACCCACACAGGCAATCACCTGAGGGTGGTGCTGTTAAGCAGCAGTGCTAACCACTGAGCCACCGTGTTACAATCACTTTGCCTCTACTCAAATAATATTGAATTCAAAATGTTAAATCTCTCTCTCGCTTTCTCTTGCTCTCGTTTTCGCTCTCGCTGTCGCTGTCTTGCTCTCTCTCTGTGTCTTTTTTCACATACCTTGCCAGACCTGCTTAGTGTCTCCAGCACTGGCTGTTTATATTAGACCTAGCCTGTTCAGGGTGTTGTCATGCAGCAATTCTTCATTCAAAGGGCAATGCAAACCTGAGGTTTGGCCTCCAGAAACCTGTTATGACTGGACTAATTGCATATTGCAAGGCAAATTTAGCTAGATAAAAATATCGACTGATGTTTCCCAAAGGCAGGAGAATAGCGTATGTGTGCAGGTTAGGGGGTCTTGTGCCACCAAGGTAGTGCATCCAACTCTGATTCAGGAGTTCCAGGTTCAAGTTGCACCTGCTCCAGAGATATGAGAATAATTTTTTTAAAAAAATGCACTAAGCTCACTGGATGATGGCACGAAGTTGAGGGATTGGATGTCCTCTACCCCTGTGGTGATTTCCCTGTCATTGCCAGTGTCAATGTTAGAATGGTAAAAACCCATCTCTCTCTCTCTCTCTCTCTTGTTGACAGCATTAGTCATGTTGGGCCCATCTCTGAGAGCAGCCCAGCCAGCAGAGGGCGTGGGAGGGCACAGGAGAAGACCCTGCTCAGCCGGGAGCAGGAGGAGAACAGGTGAGTGCTGAGACACTGTCTCTGAAACCAAATGACTGCACAGAACAAACCAACCCCCGAGTGACAGAATCCTCCTTCAAGTCAGTGGGTAACAAATAAAACTTCCAACAATAAAAAACACCCCTTTAGGAATCATCCAGTCTGGAACTCACTCCCAAGTATCTGTTATTCTCTATATACATCACCTAAAACCCTCAATTAGATTGCAGTCTGTAACTCACCCCTGGGTGTCTGTTGTTCTCTCCATAAACCATCCCTGAATCCCTTGATTAGATTCAGTCTGTAATTCACTGCTGGGTACCTCTTATAAAACAATATTAACCTTATGGATCCCACTCCTGGATAACTATTTTTAAAAAAAGCTCTGCTGTCCTGATCATACACTTAGGCTGTGGAGTCTGCACCAGCCCTCAGACCCAGCACCCCACTCTATCCCCATAACCCTGCATTTACCATGGCTAGTCCACCTAGCCTGTGGGAGAACATACAAACTCCATAAAGACAATCACCCAAGGCTGGAATTGAACCTAGGGCCTTTCCTTTGTGAGGCAGCAGGGCTAACTACTGAGTCACTGTAGCTCCTACTTTCTACTTCATACTTTCTCATCTGCCCCCTCAGTCCTTTTCTTTTTGTTTCTCTTTTCAGTTCTATATTGTTCTGAAATTTCTTTTTCTTTCTTTACATCTCGACCTCTCTATCTCCATCTCACTAGCTGTCTGTCTGTGGGTCAATTGATGTATCTCACTCTCTCTCTTGTGCTCTCTCCCTCTTGCTCTCGCACTGTCTCTCTCGTGCTCTCTCTGCAATTCTCCTGCCCTCCCCTCTGCCCCTCCCCCTCCCCCTCCCCCTCTCTCTTTTCTTTTTCTTTCTTAGTCTTCCTCCATATCCCTCTTCCTCTCTGTTTTCTCTTCTTTTCAGTCCTCTCTATCATGGCTTTCTGCTTCTTCACCTGTTCCTGACTGATCTTTTCTCGTCACCCGTTTGACATTTTTATACAGATCTCCTTCCGTGACAACAGGCTGTGGGTTCTGTCACCATGGATACTGTTGTAAACGAGAGACTCCTTTGAATCTGGTCTAAACCAACCAATAATTCCTAGTGTGTGACCCTGAGCAGTTTCCCTGACAGTTTTCCTGCTTCCTTTCACAGGCGTGTAGACTGGAAGACATTCCTGAGGGAAAACGCGATCTACATCCTCGCTGCTCGGCCCAACAGCGCTGCCATACACCTCCGGCCCACCATCTAACACTGAGAAGACAGGGGCATTGGTGGACAGCCCATTTGCATCCTCCCCATCCTCTCCCAATATCAACTCCCCAACCCCACTCCCCACTCCCCACCCCCTTCCACATACCCTCCCAATCTTAATCCCCACCCCACTCCCCAACCCTCCCAAATCCATTCCCACCCCCACTCCTCCCACCACCAATTTCCCACTCCCTCCCAACCCCCTTCAAACTCTCCTGTTCCCTCTCCCAACTGCCTCAATCCTCTGCCTACCCCAGTGCGCACACCTTCTCAAACCTCTGCCTACCCGATTCCTTCCCCACTCGCCACTCCCTCGCAAACCCAGTCTCCACCTCAGCAAGCTGTCAGACTGGAGATCAGTAACTATTTGAGTGAGAGGTGTGCACTGTCTTGTTGACACCTGTTCTTCACTCTCCTGAAGCATTGCTGAGTTGAATTCACCCAAATATTTGGTCCTCTATAATTCATGTACATAAAGACAGCCCGGGCAGTCTGATAGACCAACGTGTGAGGTAAATGTCAGCACTTCATGATGGGCTGTTTGGAACTGAAAAGCTATGCCATTTGACTGAGCTTAAATATTCAATAATCCACTGCAGGATATCGCTCTCCCTTATAGTCAGCCATCATATTAGTGTATTTATTGATGAAAACCAACTAATAAGCAAAGTCCCAATTTCTCTGTTCCTCCAGGTACACTCTGTACCCCCCCATTTAATCCCCCTCCCACAGCCCCGTGTACACTCTCTTCCCCACAACACTGGCCTTACCCCCCCACCCATTTAATCCCCCTCCCACAGCCCTGTGTACACTCTACCCCTATCACTGACTCGACCCACCCCCATTTGATTCCCCCTCCTACAGCCCCATATACTTTCCTCCCACCCATTACTGACCCTATGCCCCCATTCAATCCCCCTCCCACAGCCATGTGTACACTCTACCCTTATCACTGACTCCTAAGGAACATTCTGTAATATTCTCTGTGATAATTATCTGTGACAAATCATGCAGTTTATGTGAGCTCAGCCCCACTGAACTCGAGCTGAATAGCTTATGCTAGTGACACTTTGTGAGTCGAGCAGTGACTCTGTGAATCCACGAAGAGCAGTGAACAGTTACAGAGGACCCCGAAGTAATGGAGAACTCAGTTGTTATGCTGTTGGACTCAATCTTATCTTAGCCATGTTCAGAAGATCAAAGGGATCTGTGCGTGATTGGGAATTGGGTTTGATAGTGACAGGTGGAATTCAGAATAAGAGGATCACAGTGGTCATGTCCCTGTGATTACCATGGAAGGCTGTGGAAGGACAGAGGGTAATGGCTGGGGTGGAGCAGGATATTAACGGCAGACTACAGATCGTTGAAGCTTAAAAATGAAACAGTTGGGATCGAGACTTAATCTCATGTAACAGAATATAAAAACAAAGTGGTAATTCTGTTGATATCAAAGTTCACTGAGAATTCTGGGGTGCTGTGATGAATTTCACAAGTGGGAAGCATCTCGAGTCATTGGATAGAAGACAGTGTCACTGACTGCAGAACATGTCCGAGACAGGGGAACACAAACATGAAGGACTCTGGAGCATCAGTGAGCTGGCAATATCCTGATGTTTGAGAGATATTCTGACAGGGTAGAGGTGGGGCTGGTGATATTGTCGGCAGTTCATTGGGACCGTGGTTTTGTAGAACTGAAATGGTGTTTCTGAGGAGGACAGTGACATGCTGAAGGTCATAAGCACACTCTGAATTAATTTTCTATGCTATGGAGTATAAAATGGGGAAATGTAAGGTTCTGCACTTTGGCAGTAAGATTAGAGGAGATGAATATTATTTAAGTGGAGAAAGACTGCAGAAAGCAACAGCACGGAGGGATTTGGGGGATCCTTCTGCATAAATCACAAGAAGCTAGCATCTAAAAAGAGAAGCCCTATGGAAAAGGCAAATGTCCCCTTATTTAAGGAAAGGTATACTGGTATTGGAAGCAACCTAGAGAAGGTTCCCTTGGCCGATAGCAGGAATGGAGGGACCCTCTTATGAGGAGAGATTGAGTAGATTGGATTTGTATTCATGGGAATGTAGAAGAATGACAGGTGATCTCATTTAAAATATAGCACTCTTGGTGGACTTGACAGGATAGATATCGACAGTTTGTTTCTCCTTATGGGAGAGCCTACGACCAGAGGGCATCATCTTAGAATAAGGGCTCACCCATTTAAGACAGAGATGAGGAGGAGTTTCTTCTTCCAGAAGGGAGTGAATCTGTGGAATTTTTTTCCCACAGAGGGCTGTTGGGGCTGGGTCATTTAGTATATTGAAGGCTTAGAGAGATTTTTAATGGGTAAAGGAATCAAGGGTGATGGGGAAAAGGCAGGGAAAGTGCTGTTAATGATTATCATAGCAGCTATAATCTCATTGAATCGTGAAACAGATACAATGGGCTGGATGGCCAGTTTATGCTCCAATATCTTATAGTTAATGGGTGTAGTTAAGAATGAGATGTGGCCAATAGGTTATCAAGTACATGGAAATGGGCTTAATTTATTTGGATATAGGGCATCAATAAATGGAGAAGGTTTGGGTTTTTTACAGTTATGTAGCAGAGAAAATGATGTTTGAAAAGATTAATACTCAGGATATAAATTACAGGAGTGAAGGAGTGCTTTTGCAATTCCACAGCGCAGCATATGCTTGATTGATTCCTGTTTAAATCACCTCTGTGGGTGGTGAAGCTATTGATGTGATATGACTGTACATTACTGATGTATGAACCATGAAAGGATTCAGATGGAATAAAGTGATAGAAGAGCGTGTATCCCTTTACCTCATTGCTCCCTGCTGTGTCATCGTCATTATTATGTACAAACTGTCGACCATCACTGTAAAGAAGGATTTCAACTGATAATCATGAATTGTGATGACGTCGTTTACTGACAACTACAGAATTTTGAGTTCAAGGACTTGCTTTGTGCAAATATACTCCTCTTGTAAGTGTGGTGTCTTTTCAATAGACCTTGTGCTGACGCTATCCTGGGAGTGTTTGATGGGGACAGTGTAGAGGAAGTTTTACTCTGTATATAAACCCATACTGTCCCTGTCCTGGGAGTGTTTGATGGGGACAGTGTAGAGGGAGCTTTCCTCTGTATCTAACCCCATGCTGTCCCTGTCCTGGGAGTGTTTAATGGGGGACAGTGTAGATGAAGCTTTACTCTGTATCTAATCCTGTGCTGTCGCTGTCCTGGGAATGTTTGATTGGGGATGTGTAGAGTAAGCTTTACTCTGTATCTAACCCTGTTCTGTCCCTGTCCTGGGAGTGTTTGATGGGGACAATGTAGAGGCAGCTTTACTCTGTATCTAACCTCGTGCTGTCCCTGTCCTGGGAGGGTTTGATGGGGACAATGTAGAGGGAGCTTTACTGTGTGTCTAGCCCCATGCTGCCACTGTCCTGTGAGTGTTTGAACACATAGTGGCATGGGGCATGGCTGAGGTGTTAAATGAATACTTCCCATCTCTTTTTATGACAAAGGATGTTGCTGCTGCCTAGGCCTTGGTGACAAATTGCAGGGAGTGTGGGGTGGGGTGGTGCTGGTGGTAGAAGTGTTCAAAATTAATAAGGAAGAAGTCTTGTACAGATTGTTGCCACTTAAAGTTGATAAAATATTGGGACCCGATAAGATACGCCAAAAGATTTTCAAGGAACAGATGGTAAAAATTGACCATAATCTTTCATTTTGCTTGGACTCAGGACAGGTACTGGAAGACTGGAGAATTCCAAACATGACAGCCTTGTTCAAGAAAGGCTGTAAGGATAATCCCAGCAAGGACAGAGCTATTAGCTTAACTATTCGAGAAATAATTGTTCAGTATTAGTATTCACATGGAAAAAGATGTGTTGATCAAGATGACATAGCATGGATTAACTAACTTCCTGGAATTCTTTGAAGAGGTAACAGAAGGGGTCAATGAGGATAACGCAAGTAATGTGGCATAGATGGATTTCTAGAAGGTGTTTGATATAATCGCATGACTTCCTTGTGAGGAAAGGAATTGGTTGTGGTATAAAAGGAGACAGTAGAAGTGTGGATACAAATTTGTCCGAGTGACAGGAAACAGAGAGTAAAGGTCATTGGATATTTTTCAGGCTGGAGGAGGGTTTGGTGCAGAATTCCCCAGCAATTTGTATTGGGACCCTTGTTTTTTCTAATATACATTCATGATCTGGATCTTCATATGCAGGGAACAATTTCAAACTTGCAGATGATGCAAAATTAGGAGAATTGTTATCATGTGAGGAGACTAGAATTATAAAAGGACATTGACAAGTTGGTGAAGTGGATGGACAGGTGGCAGATGAGGTTCAATGTAGTGCAGTGCGAGGAGATGCACTTAGTTTGGAAGAACATTGAAAGACTATAAAACAGGAGGTTACAATACTAAAGGGAATGTAAGAGTGGAGGGAGCTGGTTGTATATGTACTCAGGTCTTTGAAGGTGCTAAGACAGATGGAGAGAGCAGTTGATAAAGCATATAGCGTCCTCAGTTTTATTAATAGGGACAGCGAGGAGGTGATGTTGAATTTGTACAAGCCAGTTGTTAGATCAAAGCTGGAATATTGTGTACAGTTGTGGGCACCACAGTGTACCACAGAAGATGTGAATGCATCAGAGAGAGTGCAGAAGCGATTTAGAAAAATGGTTCCAGGTTTGAAAAACATCACTGATGAGAATAGATTGAAGAAATTGGGATTGTTCGCTCTGAAAAGAAGGATGCCAAGAGGGGATTTGATAGAGGTTTTCAAAATCATGAGGGGGCTGAATAGAATAGATAGAGAGAAGCTATTCATACTTGTAAAAGTAAAAAAAGAAAGGGCATAGATTTAAAGTGATGTCCAAAAGAAGCAAGAATAATTTGGGGGGGAGAAAAGGCAAGGATGGTGTGAGAAAAAGCTTTTCCAGACTGCGAATGGTTAGGGTCTGGAGTGTGCTGCCTGGAAGTGTGGTGGAGGCTGGTTCAATTGAGGTACCAAGAACACATTGAATGATAATTTGGATAGAGATGGTGCGCAAGGTTATGGTGAAAGGACAGGAGATTGATACAAGGGAATAGAACTGGTGCAGGTGTGCTGGTTGGAATTGGCCTCCTTTTGTGCCATAACAATTCTGTGATTCAGAATACGACAGAGCAAAATTGGTGTTTACACTAACCCCAAGGCCGTACCTGCCTTGATGGTGTTTGATAGTAATGAAACTTAGAAAATAATAATTCAGTTAGGTACAGTCAACATGGTTTTGTGAAAGGGAAATGATGCTGCACAAATCTTTGAGGAATTAACAAGCATTGTGGATAATGAGGCACGGAGGTTTCCACAAAGTGTCACAGGAGAAGCTTGAAAACAGAATTAAGAGCCTGTTGTGGAGGTGGTAACATGTTAGCGAGTTGGAAGATTGACTAGTTAACAGGAAACAGAGTAGGCATGAATGGGTCCTTTTTTGGGTTATAGAGTCATATTGCATAGAAACAGACCCTTTAGTCAACTGATTCATCCTGACATGTCCCACTTGCCTGTGTTTGACCTATGTCGTTCCCAACCATTCCTATTCATATACTTATCCAAATGCCTTTTACATGATGTAACTGTACCTGCATTCACCACTTCCTCTGGCAGATCATTCCCAGATGAATCACTCTTTGTGTAAAAAAAGCATTGCCCCTCGTGTCCTTTTTAAATCTTTTTCCTTGCACCGTAAAATTATGCCCCTATTTTTGAGCTCCTCCACCCTACAGAAAAGTTGCATGCCCCTCGTGATTTTGTAAACCCCCTATAAGGTCGCCCCTCAGACTCCTGTGCTCCAGTGAAAAAGGTCCTAGCCTATCCAGCCTATGTATATAACTCAAACCTTTCATTCCAGCCAACATCCAGATAAATATTTTCTGAACCCTCCCCAGTTTAATAATATCCTTCCTACAGCAGGCAACCAAAAGAGGTCTCCAGAAGAGGTCTCACCAACGTCCTGAACAACCTCAACATAAGAGATTGCTGCGCCTTTGGCGATGATCTTTTTGTGCTCACAGTCCACTGGAGTAGTGCCAGATGAATGGAGGGTGGCAAATGTTATTCCCTTGTTCAAGAAAGGGAATCACAGACTTACTGGAATTACAGACCAGTAAGTCTTACGTCTGTGGTGGGCAACGTATTGGAGAGGATTCTGAGAGACAGGATTTAAAATTACTTGGAAAACCATAGATTGATTAGAGATAGTCAGCATGGCTTATTGAGGGGCAGGTCATGCCTCACAAACCTTACTGAATTATTTGAACTGAATTATTGAACCTTACTGAACAACCTCCTATACTGAAAGATCTGAGCAATGAAGACAGGCATGTTAAATGACGCCTTAACCACCCTGTCTACATGTCTCACAAACTTCAAAGAATTATGTACCTGAATCTATCTGTTCTACAACACTGCCCAGGGCCCTGCCATTAATTGGATTAGTCTTGCCATTGCTTGCTTGCTTGTTTGTTACCTCACATTTGTCCAAATTAAATGTCATCTGCTATTCTGTTGACCCAATTGATTAAGATGTCTTTGTCTTCTTAGATAACCTTCTTCACTGTCCACTATACCACTAGTTTTGCAAGATGTAACCAGTAGAGTGCACAGTGCTTAGTGCTGGATCATCCCAACCAAGCTATTTTGATGATTCAGGTGAATGGACCGAAAGCACAATAGCTAAATTTGCTGACAATGCAAAGAAAAATTGAAGAGTAAGTTGTGAAGAGGACAGAAGAAATCTGCAAAGAAGTAGAGATAGATTCAGTGAGTGGGGAAAATTGGGCAAATGGAAAATTAAGTGGGAAAATGTGAAATTTTCCTCTTTAGCAGGAAGAAAAGAAAAACAGTTTACTTTTTAAATGGAGGCAGGTTGTAGAACCACACATTACAGATGGATATGGGTGTGCTGGATATGAATCACTAGGTGAACATAGAACAGTACAGCGCAGCACAGGCCCTTCAGCCTTCAATGTTGTGCCAGCCTTTTCTAAGATCAGACTACTCTAAGATCAGACCAACCTGCATACCCTTCATTGTAATATCTTCTATGTGCTTATCTAAGAGTCGCTTAAAAGTCTCTAATGTATCTGACTGTACTACCACTGCTGGCGGTGCATTCCACTCACCCAGCACTCTCTGCATATTAACCTACCTCTGACATCTTCTCAAACCTTCCTCTAATTACCTTAAAATTATGCCCTCTTGTGATAAACGTTTCTGCCCTGGGAAAAAGTCTCTGGTTACCCACTCTATCTATGCCTCTCAACATCTTATACACATTTATTCCTGATGAAGGGCTTTTGCCCGAAACGTCGATTTTACTGCTCCTCGGATGCTGCCTGAGCTGCTGTGCTCTTCCAGCACCACTAATGCAGAATCTTGTACACCTCTATCAAGTCATGTCTCATCCTTCTTCAGTCCAATGTGAAAAACCCTAGCTCTGTCAACCTTTCTTCATAGACATGCCCTCCAGTCCAGGCAGCATCCTGGTAAACTTCCTCTGCATCCTCTCTAAAGCATCCACATCTTTCCTATAATGAGGTGATCAGAACTGAACACAATATTCCAACTGTAGTTGAACCAGGGCTCTGTAGAGCTGCAGCATAACCTTCCAGCTCTTAAACTCATTCCCCTGTTAATGAAAGCCAACGCACAATATGCCTTCTTAACAAGCCTATCAACTTGGTGGCAACTTTGAGGGATCTAAGGACATGGACCCCAAGATCCCTTTGTTGCTCCACACTGCCAAGAATCCTGCTTTTAACCCTGTATTCTGTATTCAAATTCACCTTCCAAAATTAATCACTTTACGCTTTTCCAGGTTGAACTCCATCTGTCACTTCTCAGCCCAGCCTTGTATCCTGTCAGTGTCCTGTTGCAACCTACAACAGCCCTCCACACTATCCACAACTCCACCAACCTTTGTGTCATCAGCAAACCTACAAATCCACCCTTCTATTTCCGCATCCAAGTCATTTATAAAAATCACAAAGAGCAGAGGTCCCAGAACAGATCCCTGTGGAACACTACTGGTCACCGAGCTCCAGGCTGAATACTTGCCATCTACCACGACCCTCTGTCTTCCAGGGCAAGCCAATTCTGTGTCTAGACAGTCAGGTTTCCCTTTATCGCATGCCTCCTTAGTTTTTAAATGAGCCTACCATGGGGAACCTTATCAAACACCTTGATAAAATCCATATACACCATACCCTCTTCTTAATGTGTTTTGTCACATCCTCAAATAATTCAGTAAGGTTTGTGAGGCATGACCTGCCCCTCAATAAGCCATGCTGACTATCTCTAATCAATCTATGGTTTTCCAAGTAATTTTAAATCCTGTATCTCAGAATCCTCTCCAATACTTTGCCCACTACAGACGTAAGACTTACTGGTCTGTAATTCCAAGGATTATCCCTATTCCCTTTCTTGAACAAGGGAATAACATTTGCCACCCTCCATTCATCTGGCACTGCTCCAGTGGACTGTGAGCACAAAAAGATCATTGCCAAAGGCGCAGCAATCTCTTCCTTCATTTCCTGTCGTACCCTAGGGTATATCCCATATGGCCCAGGGGATTTGTCTACCCTTTTGTTTTTCAAAATTTGCAGCACATCCTCCTTCCTAACATCAAACTGTTCTAGCATATTACTCTGTTTCATGCTGTCCTCAGAAATATCAAGGTCCCTCTCCGTAGTGAATACTGAAGTAAAGTATTCATTAAAGACCTCCCCTCCTTCGTCTGACTCTAGGCGCAATTTCCCTCCATTATCCTTCATTGGCCGTACCCTCACTCTGGCCATCCACTTGTTCCTCACATAAGTGTAGAACACTTTGGGGTTTTCCTTAATCCTATCAGCTAAAGCTTTTTCATTCCCCCTTTTTGCTCTCCTAAGTTCATTCCTCAGTTCCTTCCTGATTACCTTGTAAGATACCCAGACACAGAATTAGGAAGGCAAATAAATATTGTAATTTGCAGTTTGAGATGTTTGCAGCTGAGACCACATCTGGAATATTGTGGGCGGCATTATTTTCCATGTAATTAATTTATTTCTTCATGGTATTTGGGCATCATTGATTTGGTCAACATTTATTTCCCATCCCTCCTTGCCCTAGAAAAGGTGCCTGCTTGAAATGAGCTGCCTTCTTAGCCTTCTCTGAGATACTGCAGTCCATTTAGTGTTGAAACACCCACAGTGGTGTTAGGGAGGAAATTCCAGGATTTTGACCCAGCGACAGTGAAGGGACAGTGATATATTTCCAGTTCCGGAAAGTAAGTGGCTTGGAGCCTTGTCCTTCTAGATGGCTTGATTTAGTTTGATTTATTGTAGTCACGTGTACCTAAGTACAGTGAAAAGCTTTGTTTGTGAACAGTACAGGCAGATCATAGTATGCAAGGACATACAGATTATAGGGTGCTTCGACAGAGTGAGACAGGAGGTGCACAAACCAGGCAGCATCAGGAGGTGGAGAAGTTGACATTTCGGGTGTAACCGCGAAGCAGGATCCACATTAACAAGATTAACATTATTTAAAGTTAGGGAGTTCATTCGTCATGATAAATCTTGAATTCATCTTCATCTTCATCTTCATCTTCAATGTGAATCTGCTGATTCACATTGCCAGGGACCTGCGTTCAATTCTAGCCTCGGTGACTGACTGTGCAGAGTTTGCACATTCTCCCCATGTCTGTGTGGGTTTCTACCAAGTTCTCTGGTTTCCGCCCACAGTCCAAAGATGTGTGGGTTGGTTGGATTGGCCATGTTAAATTTCCCATAGTGTCCAGGGATGTGCAGGTTAGGTGGATTAGCCATAGGAAATGCAGGGAGGATAGTGGGATGCGATGTTCTTTGGAAAGGCAGTGTGGACTTGATGTGCTGAATGGTAGAGGTTGTAGATTTGGTTGGTGCTCGAAAGAGGCTAAGCTGTGCAGAATTCTCTCCAGCTTTAAATTTCTAATTTCACTTATGTAGCTGTTGATTGTCTCAAGTAGCTCTGGTGTGCCTTAACTATCATTAATATGTTAATTAAACCAGGAACATTTTCTCATGGTGTGAACAGTACCCATCTGTGGTTTACTGAACATGTAAGTGAGATCATCAGGGTGAACATCAGCTTCAATATGTAATTCCAACAGTTCAAAACCTGTGAAAGAGAGAAAAAGACTGAGAGTGAGAGAAAATGGCATGAGATAGAAAACAGAGAAAAAGAGCTACAGAAGAGGGGGAAGTTGAAATCGAGGAAAGGAAATGTTACAGAAATTGATAGAGAGAGAGAAAGGTGGAGGAGTGTGAAATAAGATTTGGGGAGAGGGAGTGAAAGGATGGATGCCAAGAGGATGCTTTCTCATGTGGGGGAATCTAGAATGAGAGAATTAAAATGAATTGAATTTACTGTCACGTGTACCGAGGCACAGTGAAAAGCTTTGTTCTGTGAGCAATACAGGCAGATCACAGAGTTAAATAACATAGTTAAATAGGTAAACAGAGGCAAAAACAAAAACACAAGTACAAGTGAATGCTAAGAGTTTGTGAGTCCATTCAGTATTCTACCAACAGTAGGGTAGAAACTGTTTCGAAACCGGCTGGTGCGTGTGTTCAGGCTTCTGTACCTTCTCTCTGATGGTAGAGGTTGTAAAAAAACATTGCCAGGGTGGGATGGGTCTTTGAGATTGCTGGTGGCCTTTCCTTGATGGCGGGCCTGGTAGATGGATTCTACAGACAGGAGGTTGGCCTTTGTGATTGTCCGCACCAAGTTCACCACTCTCTGCAACCGTCTCTGATCTACCAGTTGCCATACCAGGTAGTGATACATCCGAGCCGAATGCTCTCGATTGCACACCTATAAAAGTTGACAAGGGTATTTGGCATCATGCCAACTTTTCTCAGTTGTCGGGGGAAGAAGAGACGTTGTTGGGCCTTTGTAACAAGTGCGTCCACATGAAGAGTCCAAAAAAGCTTATGGATGACCACTCCTAGGAACTTGACACTCTCCACTTGTTCTGCCTCTGTGCTGTTAATGTGTAGGGAGGGGCATGAGTAACATTCAGGGATCTCGTTTTCCTGATAGAGATGAGGAGGAATTTCTTTTGTCAATTGGGATAGTGACTCACTGAGTCATATAGTACAGAGAAGGCCTTTTGGCCCATTGAATCTGAACTGACAAAGGAAATCTTTAAAATTCTGAGCTCCAAAGGCTGAGGCATTGAATATATTCACAGTTAAGTTTGGATATCTTGTATATCAAAAATCAAACATTATGGGGAGAGACAGGAAAAAAAGAGTCAAGACCACAATCAGATTAGCTATGATTTTATTGATTGGCAGAACAGACTCGAGGGGTTGAATAGCCTCTGCCTGCTTCTATTTCTTTTTGAGGGACAGAAGACAAATTGAGTGAGAGATGGGGAGAGAGGGAGACAAACTACTGTGGGCACAGGCCAATCGAATTATCATGTCCCAGTGGGCATGAGCCAAGTGCATGTGCAGTAATCTCCTGGGCAAATCAATAGCTTGGGTATTTCCAGGAAGAACCGACACATTCAGACTAAACACTCCAGAATGCTCAAAACCAGATGCTTTTATCCAAGAATTGCAATGTGAAACCAGAGACAATCATGGCATGTGATTGCTCTGTTTCGTAGAATCCTTACAGTGCAGAAGCAGGCTATTCAGCCCATTGATGCCATACCAACCTTCTGAAGAGCTTCTCACATAGATCCATGCCCCTACCCTATCCATGCATTTTCCTATGGCTAATCCACCTGGCCTGCACATTCCTAGACACCATGGACAATTTCCCATGGCCAATCCACCTAACCTGCACTTTGGACTGTGGGGGGAAACTGGGACACCCAGAGGAAACCCATGCAGACACGGGGAGAATGTGCAAACTCCTCACAGACCATCACCCAAGGGTGGAATTGAGCCCAGGTCCCTGGTGCTGTGAGACAGCAGTACTAACCACTGTGCCATCCCATTGGTGCTGTCTGCTTATGCACACAAGTGCCAGGTAATTACCATTTCCAACTAGTAGGAATCTAACCATCTCCCATTGACATTCAATGTCATTACCATCACTGAATCCTGCAGTATCAACATCCTGGGGGTTACCATGTGGGTTTAGAACCAGGGGTCATAGTCTCAGCAGACAAGGGTAGGCCATTTAGGACTGAGATGAGGAAACATACCTTCACTCAAAGAGTCATGACCCAATGGAATTCTCTATGACAGGAGGATGTGGAGGCCAAGTCACTGAATATATATAGGCAATGTTGGCAGAAGGTTGGCAAATGGAGCATGATATGAGAAAATGTGAAGTTCATTTTGGAAGAGAGAACGGTATTAGTTAAATGAAGAAAAACTACAGAAAGCTACAACACAAAGGAATTGGGTGGAGGGACCTGTGCATGAAACACACAAAGCTAGTTAGGGGTAGCAGGTAATCAGGAAGGCTAATGGAATGCTGTCCCTTAACGGAAAGTGTTTGGAGGTAAGAGTGGAGAAGTCTTACTGCAGCTGTACAAGATGCTGGTGAGACCACATCTGGAGCAATGTGAGCAGTTTTGGCTTCCTTATTTAAGAAAAGATATCATTTCATTGGACACAGTTTGGAGAAGGTTTGCTCGGGAGATCACTGACATGGCGGGATTGTCTTATGAGCAAAGGTTAAACAGGATGGTACTCTACTCACTGCAGTTTAGGAGAACGAGAGGTGATCTCTTTGAAACATATTGGATTCTTAAGGTGCTCTACAGGGTAAATGCTGAGAGGGTGTGTCCCTTCATGGGAGAGTCTAGAACCAGAGGGCATAGTCTCAGAATAAAGGGGTGCCAACTTAAGACTGAGATAAGGGTGAACTTCTTCTCTCCGAGAGTTGAGAGTCTTTGGAACTCCTTGTCTCAGAGAGTTGGGGTGGGGGGGGGGGGGGGGGGGGGGGCGGGGTGCAGAGTCCTTGTAGTATATTTACGATTGAGACAGATTTTTAATCAGTCGGGGAATCAAGTGTTATGGGGAAAGGGTAGGAAAGTGAATGTGAGGAATGTTAGATCAGCCACAATCCTATTGAATGGCGGAGGAATCCTCAGGGGCATTCTCTGGTTCCTATTTCTTATGGTCTTCTGTTCAAGAAAGAGGTTCTTAAATATTCAAGCTATCGAGGACTATGGTGTGAACATGGGGAATATAGCATTGAGTAAGAAGATCTGCCATGATCATATGGAGTATTGGAGCAGGCACAAAGGTCTGAGTGACCTCCTCCTGCTCCGTGTTTCTATATAAATACAGTGGAGAAGAACAGGTCTGAGGCTGGGAATACTGCTGAGAGCAAATACTGGATTAGTGGTGCTGGAAGAGCACAGCAGTTCAGGCAGCATCCAACGAGCAGCAAAATCGACGTTTCGGGCAAAAGCCCTTCATCAGGAATAAAGCCCTTCATCAGAAATGGACATTGGTCTACTAACCTGGACTCAGAAGTTCTGAAGGAGTTATACCAGACTTGAAACGTTCACTCTGTTTCTCTCCCCACAGATACTGCCAGATCTGCCAGAGTGTCTCCAAAATTCTCTATGGGTTTCAGATTTCCAGCATCCACTGTACAAGATGAAGGGCTTTTGCCCGAAACGTCGATTTCGCTGCTCGTTGGATGCTGCCTGAACTGCTGTGCTCTTCCAGCACCACTAATCCAGTATTTGCTTTCCAGCATCTGCAGTCATTGTTTTTACCATACTGCTGTAAGCAACTCACTTGACTCTCCAAAGGCTATCCACCATCTGCAATGCACAAGTCAGGAGTGTGATGGAGTTTTACCCACTTGCCTGGATGGATGCAGGCTCCAACAACACACCAGAAGTTCGACACCATCCAGGATAAAGCAGCCCACTTGATTGTTTCCCTGTCTAACAGCTTCAACGCTATGGACAAATCCATTTTGAGCTGGGCAGCATCAGACATTTTTTAAAAAAGTAATTTAAAGTGTTAACATAATTAAAAATTAACTAACTGTCCATAATTGAGAATTAATATATTGCTGTTCCTTCAGTGGCACTGGGTCAAACTCCTGGAACACTCTTCCTGAAGTCATCGTAGTCAAACCAGAACTTAGAGCTGCTCTCTCATAAGCAAGTGTGGTTTATCCAGATGGTCATCATGCCTTAGGTAAAGGGAGAGGTTGAGAAGGAGAGTCCTTCATGGTGAGCTCAGCCAGTGTGGAAATTGAACCCACACTGTTGGGCTCATTCAGTATTACAAACCAGCCATCCAGCCATCTGAGCAACATGACTTGCCAATTTTTATACGCTATGCTGAAGAGTGTGGGAAAGGATTACTGATGAAGAGCTTATGCTCAAATGTCAACTCTCCTGCTCCTCGGATGCTGCCTGACAGGCTGTGCTTTTCCAGCACCACATTCTTCAGCTCTGATCTCCAGCGTCTGCAGTCTTCACTTTCTCCTTGCTTTATACTCAATGAAGAAGGGCTTCCTGAAGAAGTGCTTATGCTCGAAACGTCGATTCTCCTGCTCCTTGGATGCTGCCTGACCTGCTGCACTTTTCCAGCAACACATTTTCAGCTTATACTCAATGCCCCAACCAATGAAGGCAAGCATGCCATCTGCCTTCCTGACTACCTTATCCACTTGTGTTGCCACTGTCAGAGAGCTGTGGACCTGTATGCCTAGATCCCCTTGTATGTTGAAGCTACTGAGGGCTTTGCCATTTACAATATACTCGCCTACTCCTTTAGAATTTCCAAAATCCATCACCCTGAAATTGTCAAGGATTTCTCAAATGCCTCTTAAACCTACTGCTCCCTTCCTTAGAACCATGCCCGCTGGGTATTGACCCCTCTACTAAGGGGAAACATTTTTCCCTATCTACCCTATCTATATCGCCCTCAGAACGTACTATACCTCAATTAGGCCCCACACCACTCAACCTTCTTTGCTCAAAGGAAAACTACCTCCGCCTATAATAGCAATGTACAGTGGATGCTGGAAATCTGAAACCCACAGAGAATTTTGGAGACACTCAGCAGATCTGGCAGTATCTGTGGGGAGAGAAACAGAGTGAACGTTTCAAGTCTGGTATAACTCCTTCAGAACTTCTGAGTCCAGGTTAGTAGACCAATGTCCATTTCTAAAGGACAATAGTCATCATTAGACTTATTTCCAGATATTTACTGGATTTAACTTCCAACATCTACCATGGTGAGATTCAAATCCTGTTCCCCAAAACATTACCTGGGTTTCCTGATTAATAGTCTAGTGATAATACCACTAACTCATTGTTTGGTGTGGTGACTAGAGGTGCATACCATTCCAGCTGTGGCCTGACTTAGGTTATTTACAGCTGCATCATAGCCTCCTTTATCTTGCATTCAGTGCCTCGACTAATAAAGACAAGTATCCTCCAGTCCTTCTGAACACCCTATCTACATAGAACAAAGAACAATACAACGCAGAACAGGCCCTTCAGCCCTCGATGTTGCGCTGACCTGTGAACTATTCTCAGCTCGTCCCACTACACTATCCCATCATCATCCATGTGCTGATCCAAGGATTGTTTAAATCTCCCTAATGTGGCTGAGTTGACTACATTAGCAGGTAGGGCATTCCACGCCCTTACCACTCTCTGAGTAAAGAACCTGCCTCTGACATCTGTCTTAAATCTTTCACCCCTCAATTTGTAGTTATGCCCCCTTGTACAAGCTGATGTCATCATGCTAGGAAAAAGACTTTCACTGTCTACCCTATCTAATCCTCTGATCATCTTGTATGTCTCTATCAAATCCCCTCTCAGCCTTCTTCTTTCCAATGAGAACAGACCAAAGTCTCTCAACCTTTCCTCATAAGAGCTTCCCTCCAGACCAGGCAACATCCTGGTAAATCTCCTCTGCATCTTTTCCAATGCTTCCACATCCTTCCCGATACATGTCCTGGTGCTTTCAAGGATCTATAGGCAAGCAGAGCAAAGTCCCTGGACATTGAAACTGAGCTGGATGGCAGACAATAAAGCTGAAATCTTGTTGGCTGCATCTTACTTTCAGATGAATAGTAATCGGAGGGAAGCTACTTGGTAAATGCTCAGATTAGCGTCAAAATTCTTGATTCAGTGAGCTGTGCAATTTCACACAGCAGCCCGGAGCTGCTATCTAACAGGGCAAAGAAACAGAACACAGACATGATGTTATAATTTGCAGCAATTAACAGAAGCTCAGGATCTGACAGGTTCAGACTCTCTGGTTGCGTTGAGGTTGCATTTGAAACACCCACATCAGGATTGCTCCAGAAATTGAGAGCAATAGTGAAATACAGCTTTGAAATAAGAATTCATTTGGCAAAAGCTGTATTAAGAGAGTGGGTGGACCAATATTAGATGCGGATTCTTGCACTTAATGACCATAACTTGCGATGTTAGTGGATTGATTGCGGATGAGTGACAATCTGTGGTTGCTAAGGGTGATTGCATGGTTTTAACCATTTGTTGTGTTCGGAATATGTGTTATGCAGACCAGTTCTTACAAACCCAACTCTCTACAATGTGCTGCTTTCACCAGGTCAGAATCATAGAGCTGTACAGCACGGTGACACACCCTTCCATCCAACATGTCCATGCCAACCAGATATTCTAAATTAATCTAGTCCCATTTGCCAGCATTTGGCCCATATCCCTCTAAACCCTTCCTAATCATATATCCATTCAGATGCCTTTTAAATGTCATAATTGTGCCAGCCTCCACCACTTCCTCTGGCAGCTCATTCCACACACGCATCACTCTGCGTGAAAAAGTTGCACCTTAAGTTTTTTAAATCTTTCCCTTCTCACCTTAAACCTATGTCCCCTAGTTCTGGACCTCCACCACTAACCCCCCCCCAAAGGAAAAGACCTTGACTACATACCTTATCCCTGCCCAACATGATTCTATGAGGTCATCTCTCAGCCTTCGAAGCTCCAGGGAAAGCAGCCCCAGCCTATTCAGCCTCTCCCTGAAGCTCAAATCCTCCAACCCTGGCAACATCCTTGTAAATCTTTTCTGAACCCTTTCAAGTTTCGCAACATCTTTCTAATAAGAAGCAGACCTGAATTGCACGCAATATTCAAAAGGTGGCCTAACCAATGTCCTCTACAGCTGCAATATGACCTCCAATTCCTATACTCAGTACTCTAACCAGTAAAGGCAAGCATACTAAACACCTCCTTCACTATCCTATCTACCTGTGAGTCCCCTTTCAAGGAACTATGAACCCATGCCCCAAGCTCTATTTTTTTAGCAACTCTCCCTGGAACCTGACCATGAAGCATGTAAGTCCTGTTCTGACTTGCCTTTTCAAAATGCAGCACCTCGCATTTGTCTATATTAAACTCCATCTGCCGCTTCTTGGCCCATTGGCCCATCTGATCAAGATCCTGTTGTACTTCGCTGTCCACTACACCTCCAATTTTGGTGTAATCTGTGAATTTACTAACTATATCCCCCAAGCTCACAGCCAAATCATTTATATAAATAATGAAAAGCAGTGGACCCAGCACCGATCCTTGTGGCACTCCACTGAAAACAAGCCTCCAGTCTGAAAAACAACCCTCTACCACCACCCTTTGTCTTCTACTTTCGAGCCATTTCTGATTCCAAATGGCTAGTTCTTCCTGTATTCCATGAGCTCTAACATTGCTAATCAGTCTCCCATGAGGAACCTTGTCGAACGCCTTACTGAAGTCCATATAGATCATATCCACCACTCTGTGCTCATCAATCCTCTTTGTTACTTCTTCAAAAAACTCAATCAAGTTTGTGAGACATGATTTCCCACACACAAAGCAATATTGACTGTCCCTAATCAGTCCTTGCCTTTCTAAATACATGTAACCCTGTCCTTCAAGATTCCCTCGAAAAACTTACCCACCGCCAATGTCGGGCTCACTAGTCTATAATTCCCTGGCTTGTCCTGCACCACCTTTCTTAAACAGTGGCACTACATTAACTAACCAGCAGTCTTGCGGCACCTCGCCTGTGACTATCAACGACACAAATATCTCAGCAAGGGATCCAGCAATCACTTCCCTAGCTTTCCACAGAGTTCGAGGATACATCTGATCACGTCCTGGGGATTTATCCACCTTTAAACATTTTAAGCCATCCAAAACCTCCTCCTCTGCAATATGGACATTTTTCAAGATATTGCTATTTATTTCCCTATTTTCTATATCTTCCACATTCTCCTCCACAGATGCTCATTTCAATTGTGTTCTTTGGAAGGGAACTCACTTCAACAGAATCCTGCAGCACAGAGAGTGGCCATTCAGCCCATCATGTCTGTACAACCTCTTTGGAAGAGTTTTCCAGTTGGCCTGGCTGCTACCCCACTTCCAACTGTTTATCTGATTCCTTCTTGAAACCTAATTATTGGCTTCTTTCCCAATTCCCTCTGGTTAAATATTTCTTAATCAACCTGATCAGAGATGTTATTATAATTGTTACATTTAATAAAATTTATAGTAACATCTCTGATCATGTTGAACTGCACTGTTAATTAAATCAGCAAAGTTCGCCTTGCCTTGTAATCTGTTAAAATATGAGTGACAGAGAACTCCCAAATTCTACTATTCAAAGAAAATAACATCAATTTATTTTTTTAACTCTAAAGTGAGCATTAAACAATAACTATTCACAACTCTAAGCGCCTCTCTCTTAACTGCTTACTATCTGCCTCCAACTCCATAATAATATGCTGTTCCAATAAGACACTTATTAAAATTACATCAACTTATTTTCCAAACCACACAGCTGCTGTCATCTTCTGTGACTTCACTCTTCTGGCTGTTGAATTCCCTGGGTCATCTTATCTCTTTTTACTGTGAGTATGCTTCATATTGTTATGAAGTTGAAGATGTCTACTGTACCTTTAAGAGCTGAGAGCTTACAACCAACTCAGGTATCCATTTCACAACCAAATGCTACATACTTTCAATTTTCTGCTACACTCTGGGATTGCCATGTAGTCATATACACAGTTGTTTGTAATCTCTCTGTTGAGAACACCATTCTCTCTCTCTCTGTCAAAGATACAGTGTACACCTTCAACTTGATAACCTACACCTCTAGAGCAGGTGGAAGTTGAACTCTGATTTCCTGGCTCAGAGGGAGGGACATTACTACTGCACTATAAGGGTCCATTGTCTTTCTGGTTACTGATCCTTTTCTCAGTAGAAGCAATGTTTCCTTATCTACGTTATCAACTTCCTTCAGAATTTTGAATCTTGTTGAAGTCACCTCTATCCCTTCTCAGCATCAGGGATAACAGGCCCAACTTCCCCCAGGCTTCAGAACAAATTGGACCCTCTCAGTCTTTTCTAGAAATAAAGAATTTCATTTATATATCACCTCTTGCAGCCAATTCAATTCAACCAATCACGGAGATGTCTCTAGAGGACAATGTTCAGCATGTGCTCGGTCACGCCCAGTTTGGGTTCTGCCAGGGTGACTCAGCTTCTGACCCCATTACAGCCTTGGGTCAAACATGGACCAAAGAGTTGAATTCCAGAGGGGAGGGGAGAGTGAGAGCAGGCGGGAGGAGCTAAATGGCTTATTCCTTTTGCTGTTTCTTTTGACCTTACTCTGGACTCACTTTGCCAGGGTGCAGGGGGTCACAGAGTTATTCCATCAGTAGCTGGAACGATTCAGGATTTGCTGCACCAGGATGACTAAATCACTGAATCACAGAATTGTTATGGCACAGATGGGAGCCATTTGGCCCATCATGATTGCACTGGTTTATGGGGCAACTGCTCATTCACTTGCTGTTGCTGAGCTGTTTCACTGAGACAGTGACGATTCTATTCTGTAACATTTAATTTCTTTGTGCTCACCATAACGAAGTGAAGATTTAGTGCACTTGGCAGGTCATTGATTCTGGATTAAGGAGCAGTGGCCATGCGTGAAGATGTTTTGAAGGAGAATGCTTGGTTGACTCAGTCCCTGCCACTCTTGTTCCTGGAGGGTTGTGAAAGCAGTACTTTGCTTTATTCTCTGTCAGGGGTCACCTGTCACATCCCATCTTCACGGACAGACGGAAGCTCCTGGTGTCAGTGGGAATCAGTGGGAAGTTCAGTCAGCTCCACTGCATAGACACAGCTATCTATGCTGACTCTTTCTCCCCACGACTGGGGGAGCACTGATCTGTCTCTTTCACACAAGACACTGGCTTGCTGTGAGCGACAGGCCAGACACCAAGAGTTGGAAGGTGGGTACAACCCTCTTAATTAGCTGTCAAATGGCTGGCATGGACATGACAGGCTGAATAGCGTCTGCTGTAGCCACTTGATGTTTCTGGGCTAGCTCAGTTGGCTGGACAGCTGCTTTGTGATGTACAGTGACACCAACAGTGGGCTCAATTCCCAGTACCATAGAGTCATAGAGACGTACAGCACCGAAACAGACACTTTGGTCCAACTTGTCCATGCCAACCACATATCCCAACCCAATCTAGTCCCATTTGCCAGCACTTGGCCCATGTCCCTCCAAACCCTTCCTATTCAGATGCCTTTTAAATGTTGTAATTGTACCAGCCTCCGCCACTTCTCTGGCAGCTCATTCCAAACATGCACCACCCTCTGTGTGAAAAAGTTGCCCCTTAAGTCCCTTTTATATTTTTCCCCTCTCACCCTAAACCTATGCCCTCTAGTTCTGGACTCCCCGACCCCAGGGAAAAGGCCTTGCCTATTTATCCTATCCATGTCCCTCATAATTTTATAATCCTCTATGAGGTGACCCTTCAGCCTCTGATGCTCCAGGGAAAACAGCCCCTGCCTATTCAACCTCTCCCTTTAGCTCAAATCGTCCAACCCTGGCAACATCCTTGTAAATCTTTTCTGAACTCTTTCAAGTTTCACAACATCCTTCCAAGAGGAAGGAGACCAGAATTACATGCAACATTCCAAAAATGGCAGTTTCTGTATTTACTATGATATCCCAGTCCTACGTTCATATCCATGCCCTAAGTTCATCTGCCATCCCTGTTAGGCCTCTTGCAATGAAATAAATGCAGTTTAATTTATCAGTCTACCTTATTCTCTGCTTTGTTCCTGCCTGCCCTGATTGTTTGACTTGTTTCTTTTCCCAGCTGTACCTGTCTCAGATTGATCTCTTACCTCAGTATCTCCCTGGTCCCACCCCACCCTTCCTTACTAGTTTAAAATCCTCCTGAGCTCCAGCAAATCTCCTTGCTAATATATTCGTCTCCTTCTAATTCAGGTGCAATCCATCCTTCTTGTACAGGTCACTTCTACCCCAGAAGAGATTCCAATGATCCAAAAAATTGAATCCTTCTCCCATACACCAGTTCCTCAGCCATGCATTCATCTGTTCTATCCTCCTATTCCTAACCTCACTAGCTTGTAGCACTGAGAGTAATCCAGCTATTACTAGCCTCGAGGAACTCTTTTTTAAAAAATTCCTGCTTAATTTTATATATTCTCCCTCCAGGATCTCATCCTTTTCTCTTCCGACATCATTAGTTCCAATAAGTACAATGACCTCCTGCTGGTCCCTCTCCCCTTTGAGAACATTCTGCACTCTATCCAAGACATCCTTGATCCTGGTACCAGGGTGGCAACACACCATTCTGATTTTTCACTGCTGGCCATAGTAACGCCTGTCTGTGCCTCGGATTAGAGAGTCCCTTAACACAATTGATCACTCAGAACCCAAGGTACCCCTCATTGCATTAGAGCCAGTCTTGATACCAGAAGCTTGGCTGTTCATGCTACATTCCCCTGAAAGTCCATCACCTCCTGAATTTTCCAAGACAGTGTACTTGTTTGAAATGGGGATAACCACAGAAGACTCCTGTACTACCTTCCAACTTCTCTTACCTTTCTTAGAGTTAATCCATCGACCTAACTGTATCTGTGGTTTTTCTCCCATACCATAACTGCCATCCAACACACCCCCTAGCTCTTGGTAAATTCCTCATTGCCTCTAACTGTCGTTCCAACCAATGTTCTTGGGCTGTGGTGACGTTACCACCATTACAGGCATTAGTCATGAAATTGGGATATTCGACATCTCCCAGTCATTGTTTTGGTCCAGCAATGATTCCAATTAATTGGTCTGTTCCAAAACATTGCTTTCTGCTGATTAGTCAGTTCAAGCACAATACCTACCTTCAGCAAACATGATGAACAATAGTACCCTGGGATGCACCAACATTCAGAAGGACCATAGTGTGAATGAATATTCATCCCTTAAGGTATCAAGACAGGTGGATAAAGTAGTGAAGAAGGCATATGGGATACTTACTTTTATTAGTCAAGGCACAGAGTATAAGTGCAGGGAAGAGCTGGACCTGGATAAAACATTGGTTAGGCCACAGCTAGAGTATTTTTCTTCACAGATGCTGCCTGGCCAAATGAAAAGTCACTGACTGTGACACTCTGAGACCAGGAGACTAACTTACTTCCCACTGACAGAACAAAATGTACATCGACTCCATACATACTGACATGCCAACAGCACTCTGATTGTATATCTGTGGATAGGGTTTCAGTGTCAGCTTTTTTACAGTGTGTGTGTGTGTGTGTGCGCATGAGTGAGAGTGAGTGTGAATGAGTGAGCGTGTGTGTGTGTGAGAGAGTGAATTGAGTGAGTGAGTGAGTGTATGTGAGAGATTGAGTGTGAGTGAGTGTGTGTGTGTGTGCATGTGTGTGTGTCAGGGTCAACTCCTGAGAGCGAGTTGCAGACTCACAAAATATGGAGGCATGGGATTGAGAGTGTTTTAGTGGTTTGGATCAGAAATTGGCTAGCTGAAAGAAGATGGTGGTTAGTGGGAAATATTCATCCTGGAGTTCAGTTACTAGTGAGGTACAGCAAGGATCTGTTTTGGATCCTCTGTTGTTTGTCATTTATATAAATGACCTGGATGAGGGCATAGAAGGATGGGTTAGTAAATTCGCAGATGACCCGAAGGTTGGTAGAGTTGTGGATAGTGATGAAGGATATTGTAGGTTACACAGAGACAGAGATACACTACAGAGCTGGGCCGAGAGGTGGCAAATGGAGTTTAATGTGGAAAAGTGTGAGGTGATTTACTTTGGAAGAAATAATAGGAATGCAGAGTACTGGGCTAATGGTAAGATTCTTGGAAGTATAGATGAGCAGAGAGATCTTGGTGTCCAGGTACATAGATCCTTAAAAGCTGCCACCCAGGTTGAGAGATTTGTTAAGTAGGCAAATGATGTGTTAGCTTTTATTAGTAGAGGAATAGTGTTTCGGAACCATGAGATCATGCGGCAGCTGTAGAAAACTCTGGTGTGGCCACATTTGGAGTATTGTGTACAGTTCTGGTCACCACATTATGAGAAGGATGTGGAATCTTTGGAAAGGGTTCAGAGGAGATTTACTAGGATGTTGTCTGGTATGGAGGGAAGGTCTTACAAGGAAAGGCTGAGGGACTTGAGGCTGTTTTCGTTAGAGAGAAGGTTGAGGGGTGTCTTAATTGAGATAATCAGAGGGTTAGATAGATTGGACAGGGAGAGCCTTTTTCCTCAGATGGTGATGGCTAGAAAGGGGTCATAGCTTTAAATTGAGGAATATTAGATATAGAACACATGTTAGAGGTAGTTTCTTTACTCAGAGAGTATTGGGGGTGTGGAAAGCACTGCCTGCAACATTCATAGATTTTGCAAATTTGGATAGGCAAGTGGACGAGAATGGAGCAGTGTAGGTTAGATGGGCTTCAGATTGGTTCCAAAGATTGGTGCAACATCGAGGGCTGAAGGACCTGTACTGCGCTGTAATGTTTTATGTTCTATGAGTCTCGCTGAGATGAAATTCTGAGTTGATAAATTCTGAAATGTTCTGCAATGCCATAGTCACCTCAGGGCGGCGATGTTGAGCTGTGTTGTAATGAGACGAATTCTCTCCAAGGGAAACATCGCCACCTCCTGGTCATCTCACTCGCTTCTTCAAACCTCCCAACAAAACGTGCTGCCTCACGGAGTCGAATTGCGGGTTGGGTTTGCACCGAGCCTCCGTAACCTCCACAGATTACATGTAAATCAGGAAATTCTATGTGAAAAAAAGAACCTTCACATGTCAGGGAGTGTCAAAGCGCATTCAGTAAGTAAATAAAGATGACAGCTTGGTGCACAGCAAGATCCCACTCTCAGGATATGGTCAAGTTGATGTGTTTTTTTTTAGTCATGAAGTTCAATGTGGGACTGGCCAAGATACCAGAATATTTTTAAATATTGATGGACTCCTAGACAATTCAAACTCGGAAGGAGCCCATTCAGCCCACTGTTCCTGTACTGGTCACCAAAGATCTGATGACTAGGCGAAAGTGAGGACTGCAGAGTCAAGATTAGAGTGGTGCAGATTCTTGATAAAGTGCTTTTGCCTGAAACATTCCTGCTCCTCAGAAGCTGCCTGCCCTCCTGTGCTTTTCCAGCACTACTCTAATCTTGACAAAGATCGGACGACAGCAATCCCATTTCCCAGCTCATGGCCTGCATTGATGCAAGCTACAGCAAAGCATGTGAATATCTAAATACTGATTAAACATTACCAGAGTTTCAGACTCAACAATAATTTCCGCTCCAGTCTCCCCACACCTTCTGAGTGAACGAAATTTGTTTTAACTCTCCTCTTCGCCTTCTCCCTCTTACTATAAATCTATGTCCCATGATCAGCGACCCTTCACTATTTCCTAAATTGCATTCTTATCATTGGCCCTCGTAATATATACCTGTGTCAGGTCCCCTCTCAATCTCTGCTGCTCCAAAGAAAAATCCCAGTCTATCCAATCTTTACTGATAGCTTAGTTCTTCCTGCTTAGCCAGCATCCTGGGCAAATCTCTTTTGTAACCTCTCTATTGGAAGCATATCCTTCCTATAATGTGGTGACCAGAACAGTTCTCTGGTTGTGACCTAACTAGCGTTATGTACAGTTCAAGGAGAACCTCCCTGCTCTTGTATCCTATGAGCTGAGGCTAATCAAAACAAGTATCCCATATGCCTTTGTAACCACTTCACCTACCTGCCTGCTACCTTCAGGCACCTGTGGATATGGACACTATAATCCTGCTGATCTTCAGTACTTTTCACAATCCGACCATTGATGGTGTCATCTTTTGCTTTGTTAGCCCTTCAGCAAATGCATTCTCTCACTTTTCCATTTGTCCCTGCTCTGTCTGACTGACCAGCCCATTGATATCCTCCTGTAGTTTACAGCTATGTATCTCACTATTTTACATCTTACCAACTTTCGTATCATCCGTGAATTCTTGATCATAACCTGGAGTAATTTAAATCTGAATCATTAACCACCAGAAAAAGCAAGGGCCCCAGCACTGAGTCCTGTGGAATTGCACAGTCATCCAGCAGCAGCAGAAATATCCATCTACTGTCACTCCCTGCTTCCTACCTCTCAATCAATTTTGGTTCAAAAGTGTCAATTTCCTTAGGCTCTTACTTTCTTGATGAGACTGCCATGAGGGCTCTGATCAAAAGACTTGCCAAAGCACATATAGACCACATCAAATGCAGCACCCCCATCAATATTCCGGGTTACCTCCTCAAAATATTCCATCAAATTTGTCGAACAGAGCCTGCCCTTAACAAATCCATCTTGACTATCCTCAATTCATATCTCTCCAAGTGCAAACATATTCTGTCACTAAAAGGTCTATACCTCTCCTACTATTGAGGTTAGACTGACTGGCTTGTAATTTCCTGGTCTATCCCTTCCTGCCTTTCTTAATGATGCGGACGTGTCAGTGTTGAACTGGGGTGGACAAGGTCAGAGGTCACATGATACCAGGTTATAGTCCAACAGGTTTATTTGAAATCACAAGCTTTTGGAACGCTACTCCTTCATCACCAGACAAAGGGGCAGTTCTCCTAAACCTTGTGATTCCAAATGGACCGTTGGACAATAACCTGGTGCCACGTGACTTCTTGTTTTTTTTTAAAGTGGAAAAACTGTTAGCAGCCCTGTGGCCAGAAATGATCTGAGCATTACTGGCAGAAATGTTGACATCTCTCTTACTACAGCCTGGGATACATCGTATCCAGGCTTACAGATCTAAGGCTGCTAAAACCACCAGTATGTCCTCTCATTCTCTGTCTCCCTATATTCATTTCCCTTAATATTTCAGAGTCTTGCATCCTGATACTTATCCCTATGATCCTTTTGTACAAAGTATTCATGGAAGACTGTGCTAACATGGATGTAGGTTTGCTCGCTGAGCTGGAAGGTTCATTTTCAGACGTTTCGTCACCATACTAGGTAACATCATCAGTGAGCCTCTGGTGAAGCACTAGTGGTAAGCCCACCTTTTACTTATGCGCTTAGGTTTCCTTGGGTTGGTGACATCATTTCC
Source organism: Chiloscyllium punctatum (assembly GCF_047496795.1). NCBI lineage: Eukaryota > Metazoa > Chordata > Chondrichthyes > Orectolobiformes > Hemiscylliidae > Chiloscyllium > Chiloscyllium punctatum. The sequence goes on from NC_092740.1 coordinate 7,809,026, forward strand.
TGCAGTGATGCCATTTCCTGTTCTTTCTCTCAGGGGTTGGTAAATGGCATCCAAGTCCATGTGTTTGTTGACAGAGTTCCAGTTGGAATGCCATGCTGCTAGGAATTCTCGTGTGTGTCTCTGTTTGCTTGTCCTCGGATGGATGTGTTGTCCCAGTTGAAGTGGTGTCCTTCCTCATCCGTATGTGAGGATACTAGTGAGAGTGGGTCATGGCTTTTTGTGGCTAGTTGATGTTCATGTATCCTGCTGGTTAGTTTTCTGCCTGTTTGTCCAATGTAGTGTTTGTTACAGTCCTTGCTCAGTATTTTGTAAATGACATTCATTTTGCTTGTTGTCTGTGTAGGGTCTTTCAAGTTCATTAGCTTCTGTATTAGTGTGTTGGTGGGTTTGTGGGTAACCATGATGCCAAGGGGTCTGAGTAGTCTGGCAGTCATTTCCGAAGGAACTAAGAAGAGCAGAGGAAGATCACTTATGCAGTGTATTCGAAAAGTGTGGGTACCGAATGAACACAGTTGGGTGTGTGGTGCCGGAAAAGCACATCAGGTTGGACAGCATCCGAGGAGCAGGAAAATCGACGTTTCGGCAAAGGCCCTTCATCAGGAATGATGAAGGGCCTTTGCCCAAAACATTGATTCTCCTGCTCCTTGGATGCTGCCTGACCTGCTGCGCTTTTCCAGCAACACACTCTCAACTCTAATCTCCAGCATCTGCAGTCTTCACTTTCACCCAATGAACACAGTCCGCCGATTTCTCAGCAACAAACCAAAACAAGCAGCCAAAACACATCCAGAAACTGTAGCCACTCTCCTCTACATCAAAGACATCTCAGAAATGACTGCCAGACTTCTCAGACCCCTTGGCATCATGGTAGCCCACAAACCCACCAACACACGAAAGCAGCAGCTAGTGAACTTGAAAGACCCTATACAGACAACAAGCAAAACTAATGTCATTTACAAAATACTGTGCAAAGACTGTAACAAACACTACATTGGACAAACAGGCAGAAAACTAGCCACCAGGATACATGAACACCAACTCGCCACAAAGAGACATGACCCACTCTCACTAGTATCCTTACATATGGATGAGGAAGGACACCACTTCGACTGGGACAACACATCCATTCTCGGACAAACCAGACAAAGATATGTGCGAGAATTCCTAGAGGCATGGCATTCCAACCGAAACTCGATCAACAAACACATTGACTTGGATGCCATTTACCACCGCCTGAGAAAAAGAACAGGAAATGACATCACCACAGGGAATGACATCACCATACCAAGGAAACCTAAACACATAAATAAAAAGCAGGCCATAACACCAGTGCTTCACCGGAGACTCACTGATGATGTTACCTAGTATGGCGACGAAACGAATCTTCCAGCTCAGCGAGCAAACTTACATCTAGAACCTCAACCTGAGCTACAAATCCTCTCAAAACTCCGATGTGCTAACATCTTCGAGGCCACACCCACTAGCCTAATATTGACCATTGTCTTTCACCATCATCTGAGAAAGCAGTTGGGCTAATCGTATCTGAAAAACAGCTCCTGTGGTAGTGTAGCACTCTCTCAGAGCTGCATTGTGACCATCAGTCCAGTTGTTCCCAAAGCATGGAGAGAGACTTGCACACACATCCCACTAATTCAGTGATCAGAGCTGGAGAAAGTGAGGACTGCAGATGCTTGAGATCACTGATGAGAGTGTGGTGGTGGAAAAGCACAGCAAGTCAGAGCTCACCTGAGGAGCAGGAGAATAGATGTTTTGGGCAAGAGCCCTTCATCCTTATTCCTGATGAAGGGCTCTTGCCTGAAACATTGATTCTCCTGCTCCTCGGATGCTGCCTGACCTGCTGTGCTTTTCCAGCACTACACTCCTGTCAGTGATCAGAGTGCTGGGCATAGACCCACTTTTATCACCAAGTCTCCTCAGTCTGCACATTCCGTACAATCACAATCCCGAGGACAGGGAACGAGGTTGCTTCCTCAAATTAAGGAGGGGATAGCCGAAAGCACAGCCCAATCTGTCTCAGTATCAACTCCTGTATTGTCTGTGCATGTCTCTCAGTGTCACCTAGTGAGATTTAGAAACGAGCCATCGTTTCTGAGTCAAAATCCTGGAATTCCCTCCCTTGGGGTGTTGTGGGTCTACCCATAGTACATGGACTGCAGCTGTTCAAAGTGGCAGCTCACCCCAACCTACTCAAGAGCAACTCGGGATGAACAATAAGTGCTGGGTGCAGCCAGTGACGCCCCCATCCCCTGAATGACTAAAGAAATATCATTCTGGGCTGTGTGCTCTGCGTTGAGGTGGAATGTAGGAGGATGATCTCTGGAGTTCAATCCTGATCTTGTTTCTGCTTGTTACAGGGAAGTCTCATTTGCATCGACTACAGGTCACCAACCCCAGCCCCCTCTCTGTCTGCAATATACAATAAATCTGGTGTAGATTGCCTCAACTGATTCCTTAGAATCCCTTAAAATTCCGGGTTGAAAAGTGGGGAAATTGCTGAGTCTCTGGAATATTTAACACTGTGTGTTTCAGAGTGAACTGAAGATCGCTGGTTGTTATTTAGAACCCTGACAGTAGATTGAGCTCCCAGCAAGGCTTGGGGGCAGGTTCTGGGTAGGGAGCAGAGGAGCACAGAGTGACAATGTCTGAGCAATGCTATTAAGGATGGATTTACAATGATATATTGCCTGAGGGAAAATTAGGCACATTGGTACTGTAGGAAGGGGACTTGGAGTGACTAGGTGACAGACCACTGTGTATACACGAGCTAATGAGAGCTACACTGGCCGTGACACTCTGAGACCAAGAGTACACTAATTGTGTTCCCACTGACGGAACAAATGTACATCGACTCCATACACACTGACGTGAATAACACTGACTGTGTACCTGCAGGCAGCATTTCAGTGTCAGCTTCTGTACAGCCTGTGTGTATGTGTGTGTGTGTGTGTGTGTGTGTGTGTGTATCAGTGTCAACTTTTGAGAATGAGTCTCACTGAGACTAGGTTCTGAGTTGATAAATTCTGAGTGAAAAAATGACACAACAGCAAGTAATAGTCCAACAGGGTCATTTGGAAGCACTAGCTTTCGGACCGCTGGTCCTTCAGGTGGACGTGAAGCAGGACCATAAGACACAGAATTTGTAGCAAAAGATTACAATGTCATGTGAGTAAAATGATCTACTTAACAAACCTTGATTGTTGTTGTCTTTTATCTTTTAGAATGGGTTCCAGGTTTCGGTTCATTAATATGTAAATCCCAGAACTTCTTTTAAGTCACATTTTCAAGATAAGTTAAGGTTTTATAAAAAAAAGGTGACATCTCAGCTCAGACAAAATGCCTTAAAGGTGTGAGGTTAGAGTGAGTCTGTATCCCAATCTTGACTCAGACTGGTTCTGTTTCCAAAGTGGAATTTACAAAATATTATATGGATTGACTGTCTGCATTGACTGCCGATTGTGTATTTTTGAGCAAAGTAGAATGAATCTGTAAATATAATTCTGCAAACACAAATTCACCCCATAGACTTATATGTATGTGCATGTGCAGGAGAGAGAGAGAGGGGGACAGAGAGACAGAGAGAGAGAGTGTGTGCATGTGAGAGAGTGTGTGTTTGTGTGCATGCATGCACACACCCTCTCACAGGCTTATACCCCATCACACTCACGCACACAGACTTTACCAAGTTTGTATACATGCAAACACACTCTCTCTCACATGCACACACACTCACATGCACGCACAAACACTCTGTCTCTCTCTCTCTCTCTCTCTCTCCTGCACATGCACACACATATAAGTCTACAGGGTAAATTTGTATTTTGCAGAATTATATTTACAGAAACATTCTATTTTGTTCAAGAAATACACAAACAGTCGGCAGTCAACACAGAACAGTCAATCCATATAATATTTTGTAAATTCCACTTTGGAAACAGAACCAGTCTGAGTCAAGATTGGGATGCAGACAGACTCTAGCCTCACACCTTGAAGATGAAAGTGAGGACTGCAGATGCTGGAGATCAGAGTTTAGATCAGAGTGGTGCTGGAAAGGCACAGCAGGTCAGGCAGCATCCGAGGAGCAGGAGAATCGACGTTTCGAGCATAAGCCCTTCTTCAGGAATGAGGCTTGTGGGCCAATGGGGCTGAGAGATAAATGGGAGGGGGGTGGGGCTGGGGGAAGGTAGCTGGGAATGTGACAGGTAGATGAAGGTGGGAGTAGAGGGGCAATATCTGAGCTAAGATGTCACCTTTTTTTTATAAAACCTTAACTTATCTTGAAAATGTGACTTAAAAGAAGTTCTGGGATTTGCATATTAATGAACCGAAACCTGCAACCTATTCTAAAAGATGGAAGACTTAACAACAATGAAGGTTTGTTAAATAGATCACTTTACTCACATGATACTAACCGTTTGCTGTAAATTCTGTGTCTTATGATCCCACTTCACAACCACCTGATGAAGGAGCAGTGCTCCGAAAGCTAGTGCTTCCAAATAAACCTGTTGGACTATAACCTGGTGTTGAGTGATTTTTAACTTTGTCCACCCCAGTCCAACACCGGCATCTCCACATCATGGCTACCATTGATAAATTCTGAGATGTGACAGTGTCTCTGGCAGCGTAACATCGCCACCTCTTGGTCACCTTACTCTCTTTTCCAAACCTCCCAACAACATGTGCTGCCTCACGTAGTCGAAGTGTGTGTTGTGTTTGCACTGAGCCAAGAGCTCCATAGATTATGTGTAAATCAGGAAATTGCGTGTGGAATCTCAGAAAGTAAGAACCATCACAGCTCGGGGAATGTCAAAGCGCATTCAGTAAGTGAAGTAAAGATGACAGCTTGGTGCACAGCAAGATCCCACTCTCAGGATATGGTCGACTTGATATGGTTGTTTTTGTCATGATGTTCAATGTGGGACTGGCCAAGATATCAGGATATTTAAAAATGTTCATGGACTCCTCGACAATTCAAACTCAGAAGGAGTCCATTCAGCCCACTGTGTCTGTACTGGTCAAAAAAGGTCGGACGACAGCAGTCCCATTTCCCAGCTCATGGCCTGCATTGTCGCAAGTTACAGCAAAGCATGTGAATATCTAAATACTGATTAAATATTATCAGAGTTTCAGACTTAACAATAATTTCAACTCCAGACTCTCACCTCCTTCTGAAAGAAATTTGTTTCAACTTTCCTCTTTGCCTTCTCCCTCTTACTCTAAATCTATGTCACCTGATCATTGACCCTTCCACTCATTGCAAAAATGCATTCTTATCTTTGGCCCTCATAATATATACCAGCGTCAGGCCCCCTCTCAATCTCTGCTGTGATGGAAAAGCACAGCTGGTCAGGCAGCATCTGAGGAGCAGGAGAATCCATGATTCCGGCATAATCCCTTCATCAGAATGAGCTTGTGGGCCAAGGGGGCTGAGGGATAAATGAGGGGGAGGGGGAATGGGGCTGGGTAACGGGCTTTTGCCTGAAACGTCGATTTTCCTGCTCCTCGGATGCTGCCTGACCTGCTGCACTTTTCCAGCACCACTCTGATCTAAACTCTGGTTTCCAGCATCTGCTGTCCTCACTTTTGCCTGCTCCAAGAAAAACCCCAGTCTATCCAATCTTAGTTCTTCCTGCTTAGCCAGCATACTGGGTAAATCTCCTTTGTATCCTCTCTACTGCAAGCTTATCCTTCCTATAATGTGGTGCCCAGAACAGTTCTCTGGTTGCGACCTAACTAGAGTTATGTACAGTTCCGGGCAAACCTCTCTGCTCTTGTATCCTGTGAGCTGAGGCTAATCAAAGCAAGTATCCTATATGCCTTTGTAATCACTTCATCTACCTTCAGGCATCTGTAGAGACAGACGCTAAGATCTCTTTGATCTTCAGTACTTTTCACAATCTGACCATTGATGGTATCATCTTTTGCTTTGTCGGCTCTTCACGAAATGTATTCCCACACTTTGCCAGCTTGAATTCCATTTGTCCCTGCTCTGTCTGACTGACCAGCCCATTGATATCCTCCTGTAGTTTACAGCTATACTTCTCACTAGTCACCGTCTGACCAACTTCTGTATCATCTGTGAATACAACCTACATTTAAATCCGAATTGTTAACCATCACACAGCAAGGGCCCCAGCACTGAACCCTGTGGAACTGCACTGGAAACCGTCCTCCAGCAGCAGCAGAAACATCCATCTACCATCATCCCTGCTTCCTGCCTCTTGATCAAATTTGGATCCAAAACGCCAATTTGCCTTGGATCCCATGAGCTCTTACTGTCTTGACCAGCCTCCATGGGGGAAGCTGATCAAAAGACTTGGTAAAGCAATTGTCATGCGTCACTCTCATCAACACTCCAGGCTACCTCCTCAAAGTATTCCAACAAATTTGTCACTCACAGTTTTCCCTTAACCAATCCATGCTGACTATCCTCAATTCAGACATGTCTCTCTAACTGCAAACATATTCAGTCTCTTCAAAGTCTAATACCTTTCCCACCACTGAGATTAGACTGACTGGCCTGTAATTCCCTGGTCTATCCCTTCCCCCCTTTTTTAAGAATGAAATAATGTTAGCAGTCCTCCAGTCCTCTAGCTCCTCACCTATGGACATAAATAATATGAACATTACTGCCAGAACCCTCTCTCTTGCCTCAGTCTACAGCCTGGGATAATTCCTAGCTAGGCCGACAGATTCATCACTGTTAAGGCTGCGAAACATAATAGATCCCCCTCTCTTTTATTTCTCTCTCTCTCTCTCTCTATGTTCTTTAATTTTAATATTTCTCAGAGCTGCACCCTGATGCTTATATCTTTTTTCATCATACAAAGTATTCATGAAGACTATGCTCACATCTCTGAGGCCACACACACCTTATCCCCATGCTTCTAATATTGCTCATTGTCTTTTACTGTCGTCTGAGAAAGAAGGCAGGCTATTCCTGTCTGAAAAGGAAATGGCGTGTGTATTGAGGGATTGAGTATAGAAGCAAAGAGGTTCTTCTGCAGCTGTACAGGGCCCTAGTGAGACCGCACCTGGAATATTGTGTGCAGTTCTGGTCTCCAAATTTGAGGCTGGCTATTGAGGGAGTGCAGTGTAGGTAAACGAGGTCAATTCCTGGAATGGCGGGACTATCTTATGTTGAAAGATTAGAGCGACTGGGCTTGTATACCCTTGAGTTTAGAAGACTGAGAGGGGATCTGATTGAGACATATAAGATTATTAAAGGATTGGATACTCTGGAGGCAGGAAGCATGTTTCCGCTGATGGGTGAGTCCCGAACCAGAGGACACAGCTTAAAAATAAGGGGCAGGTCATTTAAGACAGAGATGAGGAGAAACTTCTTCACCCAGAGAGTGGTGGGTGTATGGAATGCTCTGCCCCAGAAGGCAGTGGAGGCCCAGTCTCTGAATTCGTTCAAGAAAGAGTTGGATAGAGCTCTCAAGGATAGTGGAATCAAGGATTATGGAGATAAGGCAGGAACAGGATACTGATTGAGGATGATCAGCCATGATCATAATGAATGGTGGTGCGGGCTCGAAGGGCAGAATGGCCTACTCCTGAACCTATGTCTATTGTCTATTGGCATTGCAGTACACTTTCAGAGCTATGCTGCAACCATCAATCCAGATGTTCCTGGAGCGTGCAGTCAGATTTGTAAACACATCACGCTGTCTCAGTGATCAGACTGCTGGGCAGTCAGCCACATTCAACACAAACACTCCTCACTCCTCACTCCACATTGCAATACATATCTGAGAATCACAATTCCAAGGACAAGGAATAAAATTGATGACTAGAATTAAAGAGGGCAGGGCAGAAATACACAGCTCAGTCTGGCTCAGTGTAGTGTCAGCTCAGGTCAAGTTTGTGTGCATGTGTGTGTCTCAGTGCCAACTCCTGTACAGTCTGTGTGTGTGTGTGTGTGTGTGTGTGTGTGTCTCAGTGTCAGCTACTGTACGGTCTGTGTGTGTGTGTCTCAGTGTCAGCTCCTGTACAGTCTGTGTATGTGTGTCTCAGTGTCAGCTCCAGTACCGTCTGTGTGTGTGTGTCTCAGTGTCAGCTCCTGTACAGTCTGAGTGTGTGTGTCTCAGTGTCAGCTCCTGTACGGTCTGTGTATGTGTGTCTCAGTGTCAGCTCTTGTACAGTCTGTGTGTGTGTGTCTCAGTGTCAGCTCCTGTACGGTCTGTGTATGTGTGTCTCAGTGTCAGCTCCTGTACGGTCTGTGTGTGTGTGTCTCAGTGTCAGCTCCTGTACGGTCTGTGTGTGTGTGTCTCAGTGTCAGCTCCTGCACGGTCTGTGTGTGTCTCTCAGTGCCAGCTCCTGTACAGTCTGTGTGTGTGTGTGTCTCAGTGTCAGCTCCTGTACGGTCTGTGTATGTGTGTTTCAGTGTCAGCTCCTGTACGGTCTGTGTGTGTGTGTCTCAGTGTCAGCTCCTGTACGGTCCGTGTATGTGTGTCTCAGTGTCAGCTCCTGTACGGTCTGTGTGTGTGTGTCTCAGTGTCAGCTCCTGTACAGTCTGTGTGTGTGTGTCTCAGTGTCAGCTCCTGTACGGTCTGTGTGTGTGTATCTCAGTGTCAGCTCCTGTACAGTCTATGTATGTGTGTCTCAGTGTCAGCTCCTGTACGGTCTGTGTGTGTGTGTCTCAGTGTCAGCTCCTGTACAGTCTGTGTGTGTGTGTCTCAGTGTCAGCTCCTGTACGGTCTGTGTATGTGTGTCTCAGTGCCAGCTCCTGTACAGTCTGTGTGTGTGTGTGTCTCAGTGTCAGCTCCTGTACGGTCTGTGTATGTGTGTTTCAGTGTCAGCTCCTGTACGGTCTGTGTGTGTGTGTCTCAGTGTCAGCTCCTGTACGGTCTGTGTGTGTGTCTCAGTGTCAGCTCCTGTACAGTCTGTGTGTGTCTCTCAGTGTCAGCTCCTGTACGGTCTGTGTGTGTGTCTCAGTGTCAGCTCCTGTACGGTCTGTGTGTGTGTCTCAGTGTCAGCTCCTGTAGGGTCTGTGTGTGTGTGTGTGTCTCTCAGCGTCAGCTCCCGTACGGTCTGTGTGTGTCTCTCAGAGTCAGCTCCTGTACAGTCCGTGTGAGTGTCTCAATGTTAGCTCCTGTACAGTGTGTGTGTGTGTGTGTGTGTCTCTCAGTGCTAGCTCCTGTACGGTCTGTGTGTGTGTCTCAGATGTCAGCTCCTGTACTGTGTGTGTGTGTCTCTCAGTGTCAGCTCCTGTACTGTGTGTGTGTGTGTGTGTGTGTGTGTGTGTGTGTGTGTGTGTGTCAAAACTTTGAATTTCCCCACTTCTGGCATTCTGTGTCTCCATGCAGCATGTGGACTCGAGTGGTTCAGGAAGTTTGCTCACCCTCACCTAATCAAGGGGCAAATAGGGACAGGCATAAATGCTGCCCTCGCCAGCGATGACCCCATCCCCTGAATGAATAAAGAATTATAATTCTGGGCTATGTTGAGGTGGAATGTCAGAGGACGATTTCCGGGTTTGATCCTGATCTTGTTTCTCAATGTTGCAGGGAAGTCTCACATATCTTCGATCACATGACCTCACCCCCAGCACCCTGCCTGTTTGCATATACAGCTCTGCTGGTTGTAAATTACATCGACTGGTTCCTTTGGATCGCTTCAAATTGCAGACGGAGCAGGAAGTGATCAATTACTGAGTCTCTGGAATATTTAACACTGTGCGCTTCAGGGTGAAGTAAGGATCTCTGACTGTTATTCAGAAACCTGACAGCAGACTGAGCTCCCAGCAAAGCTTGGGAGCAGGTGTTGTCGGGAGGGCAGAGGAACACAGAGTAACAATGTCTGAACAACACCATTCAGGCTGGATTTGCAATGATAAAGTGCTTGAGGGAACATGAGGCACAATTTTTTAAATTTCAATAATATACTTTATTCATAAAATTATTTTGATATCTATACAATTGGTGATGCCATACATACGTACACATTCCATTTCTTTACATACTGTGATCGGAATTAATCATTCGTATGTACAGATCTGTACAATGACTATCCAGCTAGTCTGCTGAGGCGTCAGTGGAGCGCAATTACTGCATAGGCCCCTTGTTCTTCTTAGGCAGGTAAATGTTACATGTTGGTCTTCCCCACCGCGCCTTAGTGGCAGCTGCCCCGAGCTTCAGCGCATCCCTCAACACGTAGTCTTGGACCTTGGAATGTGCCGGTCTGCTACACTCAGTCGGGGTCAGCTCCTTTAGCTGGAAGATCAACAGGTTTCGGACCGCCCAGACAGCGTCCTTCACCGAGTTGATGATCCTCCAGGCGCAGTTGATGTTCGTCTCGGTGTGCGTCCCGGGGAACAGACCGTAGAGCACAGAGTCCCTTGTTAAGGAACTGCTCGGAACAAACCTCGACAAACACCACTGCATTCCTCTCCAGACTTCCTTAGCATAAGCACATTCCAGAAGGAGGTGTGTGACAGTCTTGTCCCCCAGCAGCTGCTTCGAGGGCAGCGTGCGGTGTAGCAGAGAGTCTGGGCGTGAATAAAGGATCTCACAGGCAGAGCCCTTCTCACCATCAGCCAAGCCATGGCTTGGTGCTTGTTGGAAAGTTCTGGCGATGAGGCATTCTGCCAAATGACTTTGACAGTCTGCTCAGGGAACTGCTCAACAAGATCCACCCTCTCCTTTTCTCAAAGGGTCTCAAGGACACTACGTGCTGACCACTTCCTGATGGACTTGTGGGCAAAGGTGTTTTTCTTCATAAATTTCTCCACGAAGGACAGGTGATACGTAACGGTCCGACTACTCCAAGCGTTTCGCGGCGGCGAGAACAGGTCCATTCTTTGCAACACCGGGGAGGTGGGGGGGTGGTGGGGGGGGGCACAATGGGACTGTAGGACTGGGGTGTTTAGGTGACAGCGCTTGTGCGGAAACAAGTGCTTGACAGGTATGCTGACTGTGTTCCCCCTCAGACTAAATGTGAGCTGACACACCAGGCGTATAGTCCTTGTGTACACAATGGGAGTAGGGTGCACAAACTGTGTTCACACTGAGCGACCAAGTGTACACAGACTCTATCATCACTGACATAGCAGTAACACTTTATCTGTGTATATGCACATGAGGGTTTCAGTAATAGCTGAGTGTGTATGTGTGTCTGTGTCAGTTCCTGTACCGTCTGTGTGTATCTTGGTATTAGTTTCTGTATGGTTTGTGTGTGTCTCGGAGTCACCTTCTGTGAGTTGGAAATATATTACTATTTCTGAGTTGAAATCCTGGAATTCCCTCCCTAATGGCGTCATGGGTCTACCTACAGCACATGGACAGTAATGAAGGCAACTCTCCCATCTCTTAGAGTCATAGAGACACAGAGATGTACAGCACAGAAACAGATCTTTTGTCCAACTCATCCATGCCGACCAGATATCCTAACCTAACCTAACCTCGTCCCATTTGCTAGTATTTGGTCAATATCACTCTAAACCCTTCCTATTCATATACTCATCTGGATACCTTTTAAATATTGTAACTGTACCAGCCTCCACTACTTTCTCTCGCAGCTCAGTCCATACATGCACCACCCCTTTGGTGCCTTTTAAACCTGTCTCCTCTCACCTTGAACTTATGTGCTCTCATTTTGAACTCCCCTACACTGGAGAAAAGACCTTGCTTATTCACCCTATCCATGCACCTCATGATTTTGTACATCCCTACATGTTCACCTTCAGCCTCCGATGCTCCTGGGAAAACAGCCCCAGCCTATTCAGCCTCTCCCAAAAGCTCAAACCCTCTAACCCCGGCAACGTCCTTGTAAATCTTTTCTGAATCCTTTCAGGTACAACAACATCCATCTGATAGGAGGGGGACCAGAGTTTGATACAGTATTCCAAAAGTGGCCTCATTCTTCTCAAGGGGCAAGTGAGGACATGCAATAAACACTGGGTCCAACCAGTGATGCCCCCATCCCCTGAATGAATAAAGAAATATAATTCAGGGCTGTGTGCTCTGGGTTAAGGTGGAATGTAGGAGGATGATCTCTAGAGTTCAATCCTGATCTTGTTTCTGATTGTTGCAGGGAAGCCTCACGTTGTACCAATTACAGGTCACTAGCCCCAGCCCCCTCTCTGTCTGCAATATACCACACAGCTGGTGTAGACTATCTCAACTGATTCCTTAGAATCCCTTAACAGTCTAGGTTGAGCAGAAAGTGGGGAATTCCCAAGTCTTTGAGATATTTAACAATGTGTGTTTCAGAGTGAGAAAGTTGCTATTCAGAACCCTGACAGCAGACTGAGCTCCCAGCAAGGCTTGGGAGCAGGTTCTGGGTAGGGGGCAAAGGAATACAGAGTGACAATGTCTGAACAATGGCATTAAGGGTGGGTTTACAATGATATAGTGCCTGAGGGAACATGAGGCATAACAGGACTGCAGGAAGGGAACTCGGAGGTGAGTAGTTGACAGACCAGGGGTTCACATGAGCTAATGAGAGGAACATTGACTGTGCACCTCCATCTGACCAGGAGTATGTGGACACATCAGGAGCACACTCCCTGGGTACACAATGGGTGCAGGGTGCATGAACTGTATTGACACTGAGAAACCAAATGTACACATTCTCTGTAACCACTGACATAGCAGTAGCACTCTCTGTGACAAGTGTTTTTGTATGTGTATCTCGGTATTAGTTCCTATATGGTTTGTGTGGTTCTCTGTGTCAACCTCTGTGAATTGGGAATATATTGTTATTTCTGGCTTAAAAGTCTGGAGTTCTGTCCCCAAGGCATTGTGGATCTACCTACAGCACAATGGGACTGTAGCCCCCCCATCTCTTAGAATCACAGAATCAAGGAGTTGCACATCAGGGAAACAGTGCTTTGATCAAACTTGTCCATGGCGACCAGATGTACTAAATTAATCTGGTTAGTATTTGGCCCATATCCCTCTAAACCATTCCTATTCATATATGTATCCAGATGCCTTTTAAATGTTGTAATTGTACTAGCCTCCACACTGCCTCTGGCAGCTTGTTCCATGCATGCACCACCTTCTATGTGAAAAAGTTGCCCCTTAGGTCCCTTTTAACTCCCCTCTCATCTTAAATCAATGCCCACTAGCTTTGGACTCCCTTACCCTGGTGAAAAACCATTGACTATTTACCCATATACCTCATGATTTTATAAACCTCTATTAAATCACTCCTCAGCCTCTGATGCTCCAGAGAATATAGCCGCAACCTATTCAACCTCTCCCTTTAGCTCAAATCCTCCAACCCTGCCAACACCATTGCAAATCTTGACTGCATTCTTTCAAGTTTAACAACATCCTTCCTATTGCAGGGAGACCAGAATTTGATACAGTATTCCAAAAATGGCCTCACCCTTCTCGAGGGGCAAGTGAGGACATGCAATAAACGCTGGGTCTAGCCAGTGAGGCCCCCATCCCCTGAATGAATAAAGAAATATAATTCTGGGCTGTGTGCTCTGGGTTGAGGTGGAATGTACGAGGATGATCTCTGGAGTTCGATCCTGATCTTGTTTCTGATTGTTGCAGGGAAGCCTCACGTTGTACCGACTACAGGTCACCAACCCCAGCCCCCTCTCTGTCTACAACTTACCACACAGCTGGTGTAGATTTCCTCAACTGATTCCTTAGAATCCCTTAAAATTCCAGGTTGCGTGGAAAATGGGGAGTTCCCGAGTCTCTGGAATATTTAACACTGTGTTTCAGAGTGAAGTGAGGATCTCTGGAATATTTAACACTGTGTATTCCAGGGTGAAGTGAGAATCGCTGGTTGTTATTCAGAACCCTGACAGCAGACTGAGCTCCCAGCAAGGTTTGGGGGCAGGTTCTCGGTAGGGGAGAGAGGAACACAGAGTGACAATGTCTGAACAATGGCATTAAGGATGGATTTGCAATGATATCATACCTGAGGGAACATGAGGCACATTGGGACTGCAGGAAGGGAACTGGAGGTGAGTATTTGACAGACCAGGGGTTCACATGAGCTAGTGAGAGGAACACTGACTGTACACCAACCTCACACCAGGAGTATATGGACACATCAGGAGCACACTCCTTGTGTACACAATGGGAGAAGGGTGCACAAACTGTGTTCACACTGAGAAACCAAGTGTGTAATCACGGACATAGCAGTAGCACTCTGTCTGTGTGTGTTCTGACAGGGTTTCAGTGGCAGGTTTGTATGTGTCTGTGTATCAATGTTTGTGTGAGTTTATGTATGTGATTGCGTAAGTGTGTGAGAGTGTGGGTTTGAGTGTGTCCGTGATTGTGTGGGTGTGAATATGTATGAGTGTTTGTATGAATGTGTTTGTGTGTATGAGTGTATATGTGTGAATATGTTTGAGAGTGTGAATGTATGTGTGTAAGCAAGTGAGTGAATGTGTATGTCAGTGTGTGTGAGTTTGTGTAAATGTGTGTGTGTCAGTGACTGTGAGTGTATGTAAATATATGTGTGACTGTGAGTTTGTATGTGTGTGTCAGTCATTATGCGTGTGTGTATGTTTTCACTCAGGAAAAGGAGAATATTGTAGAGAAGAAGAATCAGATATGAGGTATTAGACTAGAAAGGATCGAGGTTAGTAAGGAAGAGGTGTTATCAATTCTGGAAGGAGTGAAAGTAGACAAGTCCCCTGGGCTGGATGGGATTTATCTGTGGATTCTCTGGGAGGCTAGAGAGGAGGTGTTGGAGCCTTTGGCTTGTTGCTCTTTAATCGTCATTGTCTACAGGTTTAGTACCAGAGGACTGGGGGATTGCAAATGTTGTGCCCTAGTTCAAGAGGGGCACTAGAGATGACCCAGGTAATTATAGACCAGTGAGCCTTATGTCTGTTGTTGGAAAAGGTTTGAAAAGGATTATAAGAGATAGGATTTATAATCATCTAGCATGTAACAATTTGATCGCAGATAGTCAACATGGTTTTGTCAAGGGCAGGTCATATCTCACAAATCTCATTGAGTTTCTTGAGAAGGTGAACAAGCATGTGGATGAGGGTAGGGCAGTTGATGTGGTGTACATGGACTTCAGTAAAGCCTTTGATAAGGTTTCACATGGTAGGCTGTTGGAGAAAATGCAGGAGTATGGGATTGTGGGTGATTTAGTTGTTTGGATTAGAAACTGACTTTCTGGAAGAAGGCAGCGAGTGGTGGTTGAGGGAAAATATTCAGCCTGGAGTCCGGTTACTGGTGATGTGCCACAAGGATCTGTTTTGGGACCACTGCTGTTTGTCATTTTTATAAATAACTTAGGCGCAGGCATAGGTGGATGGGTTAGCAAATTTGGCATTCTGGATTAGTGGTGCTGGAAGAGCACAGCAGTTCAGGCAGCATCCAAGGAGCACCCACAGATCCCACTGTCACCATTCTCGGCCCCCAGAACCCTGAGGGGAACACCACACCTGCTCATGACTCCACCCACATTCCCCCCACCATCACACCCACTCCAGTTACAGGGTCCGCCCCCACTCCCAGCTCCACACTCACTCCCCGCTCCACACCGGCTTTGCTCCCGATGCGGTCTCCTCTACATTGGGGAGACTGGACGCCTCCTAGGGAACATCTCCGGGACACCTGCACCAATCAACCACACCGCCCCGTGGCCCAACATTTCAACTCCCCCTCCCACTCTGCCGAGGACATGGAGGTCCTGGGCCTCCTTTACCGCCGCTCCCTCACCACCAGACGCCTGGAGGAAGAACGCCTCATCTTCGGCCTCGGAACACTTCAACCCCAGGGCATCAATGTGGACTTCAACAGTTTCCTCATTTCCCCTCCCCCACCTCACCGCAGTTCCAAACTTCCAGCTCAGCACTGTCCCCATGACTTGTCCTACCTGCCTATCTTCTTTTCCACCTATCCACTCCACCCTCCTCCTTGACCTATCACCTTCATCTCCCCCCCCCCCCCCCGCTCACCTATTGTACTCTATGCTACTTTCTCCCCACTCCCACCCCCCTCTAGCTTATCTCTCCACCCTTCAGGCTCACTGCCTT